>NC_143027.1:80310000-80380000 GCF_057628025.1 Oncorhynchus mykiss
GCTCAAAGAAAAGATGTCCGGAGGAGGCCGCAAAGGGAACCGCTTCCACCCCTACAAAGAGAAGCAGGTCACTGGAGACAAGAAGGGCGGAGGAGGGGGTCACAGGAACCGTGTGTTCATTAGCAATATCCCCTATGACACGAAGTGGCAGGCTATTAAAGATCTGATGAGAGAGAAAGGTAATCCATCCACACACAGGGCCATGCTTCTTCTCCCTATAGAGATGAGCCCTATTCTTTCCAGCTCAACAGGAGCTTTCTCAGTCCTCTTTGTGACCAGAACATAGACCTAGCCATATCTTCTCGTAGTTCCTTCTTTTGAGGCAACATGTTATTGTATTGCAGATATTATTAAGTCAGTAGAATAGACATTTCTGGATTTTTCATTTTTTACTCCTTGGTGGACACCAATTTAGCTTGGATTGAATTGAAATGTCTGTGCTTGTTAAAGTTGTTATGTAGTTAGCTACTATTGGTTTTATGATATTGACTTACAGCTCCAAAATGTAACCTCAGACAATTAGTAGTATTGACTACTTGATTCCGTTGAACCTGTGTTAAGGTGACAAATGATTGTTTTGTATGAATGAAACCATTGTCTTTCTGTGCACTGAACTATTGGGTCTTTAGCTCTTCACAAAGACTTTTTTCAAGGTGAAAAGGACACCTTTTAAACTGTAGTGACTTCTTGCTATGTTGACAGGAACCGTGTTGACCAAACTGTTCTTCTATACTGAAGTGTGATCTGAATTCCCAGGTTGACAGTAGTTGACTGACTGTGTGTCTGTCTCAGTCGAGCCCAGGAAGGCATTGGAAGGGGTTGTGTGGTGACTATTGGTCTGGGCTCACTGTTGACCAATCATGGGGAAGCATCGTAACGGCATAACCAAGGCAACGGCCTGCCCTGGAGCGAGAGTGGTGGTTCAACAGTCGACTGGTGATTTTAAATGCCTTTTGTTCTCTTGGTATTTTTCCTTTGTATGTCTCATGAAGTTGGTGAGGTTACATACGTGGAGCTCTTTAAGGATGCTGAAGGAAAGTCAAGGGTAAGTGATGTGGACCAACTCACTGCACGAGGTTTTAAATGCCCTCCACTGCAGTATATCTTTATTTACCAAGTGTTCTGTAAGGCACTGATCCAAGGGGTTATCCATGTATGTCTATGGGATGATATGTTGGTGGCTGTTAGCTAGAGCCTGTTATAGCCTAGTTGGCTGTAGAGTGATGGAGGATGTCTTCTTGTTGATTCTGGAACACTAACTTGAATTCATCTGAAACTTAGTACACCTTTGTTTTTAAGTTGTTGTAGTCTTCTCAATTGGTGTCAAAGTTTGGCAGTTGACCATTTCTCAAATGGATTTTGATGTCTTATTGATTGACATTTTACTTTTCGGTCTTCAAATTGTTACCTTTTTATTTGGATCAATGGCACAATTATCTCTTCATGAACAAACTAATTATTTCTAAAATATTGTAGATTTTGTATAAAGTAACTTTCTTCTTTCTCCAGCGGCTCACAGTAAAATCTCACCATCGTTTATTCATCTGTAATATTATGATGCAGCCAGGAATTTGCAAACAAGGTTGTGAATGTATTCAATTCAGCCATTTAATGTAATATGTAGTTTGAGAAACGGACTGTTTAGTATATACTCCTAAACAAACGTAGACACAGAACGGACATATTTGTAAGTATATCCTGAGTTCTTTTTATTCCACTGAAGACGGTAAGGGTACCATGTCTCTACTGGGAACAAAAAAAACAAGTCTATAGCAAACCAAGTCAATGTCTTTAAAATTCACTTAACTTTTTACCTTGGATACAAGCAAAACACACCCCCACATCAAGGCCTGTTAGCTGGCCATTCAAGATGGATTATGTAATCCACTGATAGCATGATGTCAAATGTGTAATAATGATGTTAACTGTTGTCAGTCTAATCACTGTCTTTGTTCATTCCCTCTGTTATGGATCTGTGTCTCTGGAACCCCTGGTGTTATCTGTACAGGGATGTGGGTAAGGAACCAAACTTTACCTGTCTAACTTTGCAACATGGTCTCAGTACATTTCGTATGATCCTGTACGTGAATCTGACACACTCCCTTTAATATGATGTTTTACATTTCGTATGGTATGTGTTCATTTCATATGAAATGTTAGTTACAATTTTCATATGTTATGAATTGCAGTTTATATTATGTTACGTATTGCAATTTGTACAATATGTTACAAATTTGCAATGTGTATATGTTACTAATTCCAATTTGTGGCCAATGCTAGCTAGGTGGCTAACATTAGCTAGGTTAAGGGTTAGGTTAACCTCTCTGGGATATGTAGGACGCTAGCCTCCCACCTGGCCAAAATCCAGTGAAAATGCAGTGCCAAATTCAAATAAATTACTATAAAAATGAAACTTCCATGAAATCACACATTCAATATACCAAGTTAAAGCTACACTTGTTGTGAATCTAGCCAACGTGTCAGATTTCAAAAATACTTTACGGCGAAAGCAAACGATGCTATTATCTGAGGATAGCACCCCAGTAAACAAAGACAGACAAGCATTTTTCAACCATCCAGGTGCGACACAAAACACAGAAATAATGATATAATTCATGCCTTACCTTTGACGAGCTTCTTCTGTTGGCACTCCAATATGTCCCATAAACATCACAAATGGTCCTTTTGTTCTATTAATTCCGTCGATATATATCCAAAATGTCCATTTATTTGGCACGTTTGATCCGGTTCCAACTCGCTCAATATGACTACAAAAGTTACCTGTAAGCTTTGTCCAAACATTTCAAACTACTTTTGTAATACAACTTTAGGTATTTTTTAACGTATAAAATTGAAGACGGGATGATCTGTGTTCAATACCGGAGGAAAACAAAGTGTAGCTAGCTTTCAGGTCACGCGCCTCTAACAAAGAGTACACTTCCCTCATTCTGAACAGTGTTACTACTTCATTTCTCAAAGGAATACCTCAACCAATATCTATAGACTGACATCCGGTGGAAGCGATAGGAACTGCAAGAAGGTCCCTTAGAAATCTGGATTCCCAATGAAAACCCATTGAAAAGAGTGACCTCAAAAACAAAAGAAATCTGAATGATTTGTCCTCGGGGTTCCGCTTGCCAAATAAGTTCTGTTATAGTCACATACATGATTCTAACAGTTTTAGAAACTTCTGTGTTTTCTATCCAAATCTATAATAATATGCGTATCTTAGCTTCTGAGTGTGAGTGGCAGGCAGTTTAATTTGGGCACGCTTTTCATCCAAAATTCCGAATGCTGCCCCCTATCCTAGAGAAGTTAACGGGTTAGGTTTAGCTAACATGCTAAGTAGCTAAAAAGTAGTAAGTAGTTGCTAAAGTTGTCCTTGAGATTCGAACATGCAACCTTTGGGTTGCTAGACGTTATATATCCACCCCAACCAACCACCATTTAGTTTTTTGCCTTAAGTAAACTTCTGTTTCATGTAAAAAGTGTCAAGTCATACTCATTTCAGTGTCCTGGATTTACTTATATGTTAAGTCTAGTCTGAGACCAGGCGGACACGGGGTGCTTCTCAAATGACACCCTATTCCTAGGGCCCTATACAATCTGTAGGAATTATATTGCGTCACTCCGTTTTGCTTCTCCCCAAATTCCGTTTTCTCCGTTTTTGTTTGTCCAAGTTTCAGTTTATTCAGGTTTTTGCTCAATGCTTAAACCACCTCAGGAGGCCAATTTTGAGGCCTGGGGAAAACACTTCAATGTCAATTATTTTGGTATACACCGCGCCTAGCAATTGGCTTTTATTTTGCTTTGTTTTTGTAGTGTATGTGATGGAAGTGTTTGCCAAACAGATACCCACTGGATTTATGCAAATCATTATAGTAGTGAACATTTAGTGTAGAAGGTTTTTGGGTGAGCCTTTCCATCTACCAGAAGAGTTTATTAGCATTGTCGCAAACGGCTACATAAAGGGGGAGCTGCACGCACAGGTGTGGGGAATTCTTGTTGCCTCTTCAGAAAGTTGCAGGAAATAAGAATCATTGACGCATTCTGTTAATGTCTTATGATAAACTTGGGCAAATTAATACTTTTAGCCTAGTCGTTAGAGCATTGGACTAGTAACCGGAAGGTTGCAAGTTCAAACCCCTGAGCTGACAAGGTACAAATCTGTCGTTCTGCCCCTGAACAGGCTGTTAACCCACTGTTCCTAGGCTGTCATTGAAAATAAGAATTTGTTCTTAACTGACTTGCCTAGTTAAATAAAGGTAAAATGAATGTTAAAAAAGTTCAATACATTTTTGAATTTTATTGTCTCGATTCTGTGGTACCGTCCTCGTGTAGGGCCCTATATTCTCCATTCAGTACACTACTTTTGACCAGAGTCACATGGGGCGGCTAATAGGGTTCTGGTCAAAAGTAGTGTACTATAACATGGGGAATCGGGTCTATTTCAGACACACCTTAATTTCATGAGGCATTGTTATGCATGTCTTCATCCACTGACTGTCTGTCCTGCAGTGTTGTGGAGTTCAAAGATGAGGAGTTTGTGAAGAAGGCCATAGAAGTCATGAACAAATATGATCTGAATGGAAGACCCCTCAATATCATGGCGGTAAGGACCTGTTCTCACTCTAGGCACCACACGGTGATGAGAGATTAAATTTAGTGGTGTGCTAAATCTGCACTTTAATCCAGCCTGCTGGAAATGTGGTTACATTAACATGGTTTGTAACTGTAATCACTGAGAACTAGGCCTAGTTAACGTCAAAGTTTAGAGTTGTATTATAGGTCAGAGGTCAAAGGATGGGGCCATAGGTGTTTAACCCCTTGTTTCCCTGCTCCAGAACCCTGATGTGGACGGCTAAAGCTCAGAGTTGAAGTAATAGGTCAAAGTTTAGGGGTTATCTGTTTCCCTCTTTCAGGATCCTGATGGTGAGCGTGCTCGGCGTGTGCTGCAGCGTACAGGGGGGATGTACCCTGGAGGGGGAGGCAGGGGGCAGGAGGGGGGACCGGGTGGTGTAGGTGTACCCCCTTCCATCGCTAACAACCCCAACGTCCCCCATGAAGTCATCAGCTCTCTACGGGTCGGACGCCTAGGGACTACTGTGTTCGTAGCCAACGTGAGGACAAGCATACACACTACTCTCTGATGTCTGTCTCACTTCTCTGTGCCTTTGTCTCTGACCATCTCCCCTCACTAGATTTATATCTGCTGTATTGAAGTACCAAGTTAACCTACCAATATTCCGGTTTACCAATTGAAGACAACTTGAGCGGTGCACTCTAAATCTCAAGTTCAACTATGTCTTCCTAGAACTTGAAGTTCCATGTTGACCATGTTAGTTTCACTGTTCTCTATGCTATTGCTAACTCGGTCTTCTCCTGTCTGTTTAGATGTGTTGTGTGGTAAGTTGTTTCTATGCTAACCCGGTCCTTCCCCTCTGCGGTCTCCTCCCAGCTGGACTTTAAGGTGGGCTGGAAGAAGCTGAAGGAGGTGTTTGGTATGGCAGGAACAGTGAAGAGGGCTGACGTGAAGGAGGATAAGGATGGGAAGAGCAGAGGGATGGGGACTGTTACCTTCGAACAGGCCCTGGAGGCTGTACAGGCTATCTGTATCCTTTATATACTACCACAGAACACACCCACCTTCCAACAGGCTGCAGATTCTATCTGTATCTTTATATATTATATACTACCACAAAACACACCCACCTTCCAACAGGCTGCAGATTACATCTGTATCTTTATATATTATATACTACCACAGAACACACCCACCTTCCAACAGGCTGCAGATTACATCTGTATCTTTATATATTATATACTACCACAGAACACACCCACCTTCCAACAGGCTGCAGATTACATCTGTATCTTTATATATTATATACTACCACAGAACACACCCACCTTCCAACAGGCTGCAGATTACATCTGTATCTTTATATATTATATACTACCACAGAACACACCCACCTTCCAACAGGCTGCAGATTACATCTGTATCTTTATATATTATATACTACCACAGAACACACCCACCTTCCAACAGGCTGCAGATTACATCTGTATCTTTATATATTATATACTACCACAGAACACACCCACCTTCCAACAGGCTGCAGATTACATCTGTATCTTTATATATTCTATACTATGTTTCACTGTTAGTTTAGGAAGCATGTGACAATTTTATTTTTATTGTTGGCATTCTTAACTCTGTTCTCTAGCCATGTTCAACGGCCAAATGCTGTTTGACAGACAGATGCATGTTAAGATGGTACGTGTGCTTTGTTATTTGCATGTTTCTGATTTCTAAACACTGTACACAGTTAATGTGTGTGGAAGGTCATAGAGGTCATTGGGGTGGCAGGTAGCCTAGTGGTTTGAGCGTTGGACTTGTAACCGAAAGGTTGCAAGATCGAATCCCCAAACTGACACGGTAAAAATCTGTCATTCTGCCCCTGAACAAGGCAGTTAACCCACTGTTCCCCAGTAGGCCGTCATTGAAAATAAGAATGAGTTCTTACCTGACTTGCCTAGTTAAATAAAATAGAGGCTGTTACATGTTGGTGTGGTAATATGTTGTGTGAGAACCACCCCTTGATATGTTGTTTCTGTGTGTTTCAGGACGACAAGTCTATGCCAGCTGATGATTTCCACCCGGTGGAGAAAGCTCCTCAGTTACCACGTAAGTACACATCCTGTCCCTTTCTGACTATCTCTAGAAAACACCTACATGTTAGAATGACTTCAGCATTATCTCTATCAGAAATGGGTCGTGTTGTCAGCTAGTTGGCTCAGTGTTCTGTTCTCCAGTGAACCAAGGCATTACATAAGGGTTATGTTTGTGTGGTCAAACAAACTCCAACTCTCTGTGTCCTCTGTGTGTAGGGGGTCTGGGAGGGATTGGGATGGGCCTGGGACCAGGAGGACAACCTATCAATGCCAACCGGCTGAGTGGTGGAGGAGGAATGGGCAACATGGGCCCTGCAGGTCAGTACTGACCCCTAACCTCGCCATAGTACTCCAGCAAACACACTGTTAATATTTAAACCACACACACAGACTGCAGGTCTGCCAGTCGGTTCATACATACGATAATTATCGGTTGTGAAGAGTAGCTGTATGTTTTAAACCCTCTGTCTGTTGTTCCTGTACCTTCTCCAAGCACTTACATCACATACTGACGCCCCCCTTTTGACCACTGACGCCCCCCTTTTGACCACTGACGCCCCCCTTTTGACCACTGACGCCCCCCTTTTGACCACTGACGCCCCCCTTTTGACCACTGACGCCCCCCTTTTGACCACTGACGCCCCCCTTTTGACCACTGACGCCCCCCTTTTGACCACTGACGCCCCCCTTTTGACCACTGACGCCCCCCTTTTGACCACTGACGCCCCCCTTTTGACCACTGACGCCCCCCTTTTGACCACTGACGCCCCCCTTTTGACCACTGACGCCCCCCTTTTGACCACTGACGCCCCCCTTTTGACCACTGACGCCCCCCTTTTGACCACTGACGCCCCCCTTTTGACCACTGACGCCCCCCTTTTGACCACTGACGCCCCCCTTTTGACCACTGACGCCCCCCTTTTGACCACTGACGCCCCCCTTTTGACCACTGACGCCCCCCTTTTGACCACTGACGCCCCCCTTTCGACCAGTGACGCCCGCACCCCCGACCACTGAAATGGGTGGAAAGTTGTCTAGAGGTCATGTAGAATAAGCTTTAGTACAAAACAAATCCATGTGAGATGTGAAGTGTGTGATTCTGTCTGTCAGGGATGGAGGGAGGACCTGGGTATGGAGGGATGAGCAGACTAGGAGGTAAGGTCCTAGATAATAGATCTCTACTGATTCACTTTGTTACATGACTGGACAACACATGGGTTGTTGTGACTATCCATTAATATAATACTGTGTGTTTCCTGGAGGGTTCGGTGGCATGGACAGCATGGGGGGATTCGGAGCCAGAGACATGGGACGGATGGGAGGTAAGGGGACACACATCTCGGGCTGGGAATTGCCAGGGACCTTACGATGCGATATTATACCGATACTTAGGTGCCAATACTATCTTATGTAGATATCACAATTCTATATACAGTGGGGCAAAAAAGTATTTAGTCAGCCACCAATTGTGCAAGTTCTCCCACGTAAAAAGATGAGGCCTGTAATTTTCATCATAGGTACACTTCAACTATGACAGACAAAATGAGAAAAAATCCAGAAAATCACATTGTAGGATTTTTAATGAATTTATTTGCAAATTATGGTAGAAAATAAGTATTTGGTCACCTACAAACAAGCAAGATTTCTGGCTCTCACAGACCTGTAACTTCTTCTTTAAGAAGAAGTCCTCCACCTGTAACCTCTTGGTGTTAGGGGGCAGTATTTTCATTTTTGGGGAACATTTTTTCCTGTTTTAAACGGGATATTTTGTCAGGAAAAGATGCTAGAATATGCATATAATTGACAGCTTTGGATAGAAAACACTCTAACGTTTCCAAAACTGTAAAGATATTGTCTGTGAGTATAACAGAACTGATGTTGCAAGCGAAATCCTGGGAAAAATCCAATCCGGAAGTGCCCCAGGTTTTGAAAGCACTGCGTTCCAATGACTCACTATTCAGCTGTGAATGTACCATCAACGAGCTTACGCTTTCTACGTATTCCCCAAGGTGTCTACAGCATTGTGACGTAGTTTTATGATTTCTGTTGAAGAATAGCCATAGGCGGCCACATTGCGTAAGTGGTCACATGGTGGCGCCGAGAGAGATTCTCGCGTAAAATACAGAGGTAGCCATTATTCCAATCGGTCCTAGTGAAAAACGAATTGTCCCGAAGGATATATTATCGAATAGATATTAGAAAAACACCTTGAGGGTCGATTCTAAACAACGTTTGCCATGTTTCTGTCGATATTATGGAGCTAATTTGGAATATTTTTCGGCGTTGTGGTGACCGTAATTTCTTGGCAATTTCTCAGCCAAACGTGAAGAACAAACGGAGCTATTTCGCCTACAAAAATAATATTTTGGGAAAAAATGAACTTTCGCTGTCTACCTGGGAGTCTCGTGAGTGAAAACATCCGAAGTTCATCAAAGGTAAACTATTTAATTTGATTGCTTTTCTGATTTCCGTGACAAGGTTGCCTGCTGCTAGCAAGGCATAATGCTATGCTAGGCTATGATAAACTTACACATGCTTGTCTAGCGTTGGCTGTAAAGCATATTTTGAAAATCTGAGATGACAGTGTGATTAACAAAAGGCTAAGCTGTGTTCCAATATATTTCACCAACCTGCACCAGGCTGGGAAGACTGAATCTGCAGTAGTTAAGCAGCTTGGTTTGAATAAATCAACTGTGGGAGCAATTATTAGGAAATGGAAGACATACAAGACCACTGATAATCTCCCTCGATCTGGGGCTCCACGCAAGATTTCACCCCGTGGGGTCAAAATGATCACAAGAACGGTGAGCAAAAATCCCAGAACCACATGGGGGGGACCTAGTGAATGACCTGCAGAGAGCTGGGACCAAAGTAACAAAGCCTACCATCAGTAACACTACGCTGCCAGGGACTCAAATCCTGCAGTGCCAGACGTGTCCCCCTGCTTAAGCCAGTACATGTTCAGGCCCGTCTGAAGTTTGCTAAAGAGCATTTGGATGATCCAGAAGAAGATTGGGAGAATGTCATATGGTCAGATGAAACACAACTCGTTGTGTTTGGAGGACAAAGAATGCTGAGTTGCATCCAAAGAACACCATACCTACTGTGAAGCATGGGGGTGGAAACATGCTTTGGGGCTGTTTTCTGCAAAGGGACCAGGACGACTGATCCGTTTAAAGGAAAGAATGAATGGGGCCATGTATCGTGAGATTTTGAGTGAAAACCTCCTTCCATCAGCAAGGGCATTGAAGATGAAATGTGGCTGGGCAACACTGCCCGGGCAACGAAGGAGTGGCTTCGTAAGAAGCATTTCAAGGTCCTGGAGTGGCCTAGCCAGTCTCCAGATCTCAACCCCATAGAAAATCTTTGGAGGGAGTTGAAAGTCCGTGTTGCCCAGCAACAGCCCCAAAACATCACTGCTCTAGAGGAGATCTGCATGGAGGAATGGGCCAAAATACCAGCAACAGTGTGTGAAAACGTTGTTTTCTTACAGAAAACGTTTGACCTCTGTCATTGCCGACAAAGGGTATATAACAAAGTATTGAGAAACTTTTGTTTTTGACCAAATACTTATTTTACACCATAATTTGCAAATAAATTCATAAAAAATCCTACAATGTGATTTTCTGGATTTTTTTTCTAATTTTGTCTGTCATAGTTGAAGTGTACCTATGATGAAAATTACAGGCCTCATCTTTTTAAGTGGGAGAACTTGCACAATTGGTGTCTGACAATACTTTTTTGCCCCACTGTATGCATTGTGATTCGATACTGGGATTTGATGTTACAAAACATATTGCTCATTATCAATATAATATCATCCAAAATAATATTGCTATGTAACTATAGGACCCCCCCACCCATCACCACTAAGGACAAAATAATTGTCTCAAACTGTTTAAATGCTCCTGAAGTTTAATGTGAACTTTCCACTGAGTATATTTCTGACTGTGCCATCGTCCTCTCTCTCTCCTTCACTTCCCCCTCTCCAGACATGTCCTACCGCTCAGGGGGGATGGGTGGAGGGATGGACAGAGACTTTGGTCGCAGTGACATGTCCATGAGCAGAGGCTTCGGAGACTCCTTTGGAGGAATGGGTGAGTAGTTTACACCCTCCCTCACTTTCTCTCTCACTCTTTCTCTCACACACACCTGTCACTGTCTGTCATCATAGGTATAATCCATTCCATAGTCCTCATATATCCATCCACTAACAGCATGGTCTGTGGTGGGCATTATACTGGGCATGTAGCAGCTTGGAACTGGAACCTGCAGGTAGACTGTACCAAGAGCTGAATCACAACTCCTGTATGGATAACACCACACTGGTCAAGTTAGCATTCAGCCCTGTGGCTCCAACATGTTACTGACAGATGTTTGTGTGCTGTAACTTGTTTGTGTTGTGATGTGCTGATAGGTTGTGCTAACGTGTGTGTGTGTGATGCCGTGCGTTCTCTTCATCAGGAGGAGGTTACGGAGGAGACATGAGCAGTTTTGGCATGGGGCCCATTGGGGGAGGATTAGGTACACCGAACATTACATTAACATCTCTCACTGTCTGTTAGCACACCCATTTCATACTGCCAATGTTTCACTGTGCTTGACCTTGATTTGATGTGTGGGAGTGCTGGGCTGGAACTAAAGCCTGCACAACCCCTGAATACCATTACGGTAGGGATTCTGATCTGCGGTGCTCACTCATATTCCCTGTGTCCTCTACAAGGTGGCTTGGGCAGCCGGTCCATGGAGCGGATGGGCTCTGGCTATGACCGTATGGGGGGGGGCATGGCCATGAGCCGAGGGTTCGGGGGCTACGGAGGAGGAGCCATGTCTGACAGAGCCAAGGGAGGATGTCAGATCTTTGTCAGAAATGTATGTTTTCTAAATAAATACTGTATAAATGTGCATTATGACGTGATGTGCATACACCCCTTTTTAAGCACATTAAAGCACCTAACACATGTTTAATAAGGCTGATCAAATCCACTATATGTACTGCTGGGTATTTACATCAAGGACACAAATTAAGTAGCGTGAATTGGAAGCACTTGTAGACAGAGTAGGCGTCATCTAGCTCTGTGAAAATGCCCCCTAAAGTAGTTAGAATTGTATGCCCCTGTGTTCTAATGTCCTGTGTTGTGTTGTAGCTGTCCTATGACCTGACCTGGCAGAAACTGAAGGAGAAGTTCAGTGTCTGTGGTAAGCCTCTTCAATCAGTCTACTGTACTCAGTAACCTGCAGATGGATTGAATGTAGCTTTGATCTGCAGTAATGAAATGGCTTTAGCAGTGTCAGTGCTTAAACACTGTCTACTGCTCTTTCTTCTCTCTCATCCCCCTTTCTTACTCCCTCTCCAGGCCAGGTGATGTTTGCAGAGATTAAGATGGAGGGAGGAAAGTCTAAGGGCTGTGGTACGGTCAGGTTTGACTCCCCAGAGAGCGCTAACCAGGCCTGCAGGATGATGAACGGAACCAAGATCAGCGGTCGCGAGGTTGACGTCCGCATCGACCGCAACGCCTAGAGTCACACACATACACACGGTTACGACAACTGCGCGTTCCATCTCCAACTGCTTTTGTTTTGTTTTAAAAACACATTTTCCACGTATCCGCGTTTCCATGACTATTGGATGTGTATGAGGTCTGTTTTTCTTTTAATCTTCCCTAGTTTTTTTTCTGGTAAGCCCTTTTCTTTTTGTGGGTCATACGTTTATTTGAATGAATAAACATTTTAATTTTTCAACTTTGTTGTAAATGTTACTGTGGGATCAAAGGCTACTGGCTAGTTCATAGAAGGCCTGTGTGGGTGTGTTTAATTGAATACAAAGGTTAATTCGAGGTAAAACCCCATAAATAAAATGTCCTCTGGAGCCCAAATATCACCAACTAAAGACCTTTTCTACACCGGAGGGAACCAGATCACAATGCTGTAGGAGAATCATGTAGTGAAGTTCACTGATATGACTCACGTTGACAAAATGTGTGAAACTAGTGTCCATAAATGTTTAGTTTGCTCGTATCATAGTATTGTATTGTAATGTAATAGGATCTTTGGTTAGTATACACTGGGAGTCTTAAACCAGCTCTGCTAGCTGGAACTGGGCACCAACTGAAATGGTGTTCATCACAAGTGGACAACTGAATGGATACTTTGCCTTCATCTTAAACCGTTTCAGGTGCCGTCTCTGTCCTGACAGTCAAGACCAGTGGAAACTTTTGGGTTTCTTCTCTTTACGAGCGTGTCCTCACTCCTTACTGTTGAGCAACACAGGCTGCTTGTAAACGCTTATCTGTTCTGCCTGGACAATAGCCCCTTCCCTCCCTCATTCACCTTCCTCGTTCACCAGCATTGAGTAATGACAGGTTATCCATTATATTGACCAGACTAGTGACTGCTTTAACAATGAAATATGTCTTTAAAAATGGAATGCAGTTGGGAGGAGGCAAGCTCAGGTGGGAACATTCTAGCCATTGAGAGGGCAGAAACACTTGTGAACAGGCACAACTCTTATATAAAGTTGCTGGGAAGTCATGTGTCCTTATATCAGTACACTCATAACCTAAGCATTGTGAAATTTCTATTTGATCAAATTAACCTCATGTAGCAAGAAGACCATTCCATTTTTCTGTTGACCAAATATCACAAACCTCCAGACAGAAACTTGGCTTGTGTGAAAAAACCTGCTGGTGACAGATTTTTGGCCCAGTTATCCCTCTCGCTTTGCCTCTTCCTCTCTGGTAATGACCAGATAAGGTCAGAGGAGTCCAATAGAATATTACAAAGCAGCTTTATCTCCCTGAGTTAGAGGTCAAGAGGTGAAAGGCAGTGTTGCTGGGTCATTCTCACAGGTAGTATGGAGTCTGCGTGGGGCTGCATCTCAAATCACACCCTGCACCCGTCAAACTCAACTCTGGACATTGAAGCCAGTTCCACTGCATTTGATCTAAACAGGAAATGATTTCGGCATGGCTGTAGTTAATCATCAGGTAGAACAGAAAAGCAGCAGGCTCCAGACCTCATAGGGTCAGAGTTGAGTACCCCTACCCTACATTTATTTACACTTCTGTTGGCCAGAGACCTACGTTGGGGAAAGGTGTCATTTGAGATGTAGCTTTAATCTTGTATCCTGGTCTTGGCACCCAGTCCTGGGCCTGTATTCATAAAGTGTGTCAGTAGGAGTGTTGTTTAGATCAGCGGTATTCAAACTTTTTCAGTGGGGACCACATTTTTTTCACCATTTCTCGCAACTCCACCAATACATCAGCAAATAACCTTCCGTTCATTGTATTTTCATCTCTTATCGAAAAAAAACCCCAATAAATAAATTTACTCAATACAATTTTATTTTTCTCAAAAATGTTTGTATAGTGTCCCATACAATAATTTGTACTGTTATTTTTTTGTAAAAAAAAAAAAGTATTTGAATTTGGTGATCCAACACTCCTAATCTGTCCACAAACCCAACTGCTAGTGGGGTTGTGACCCGACTTCGAATTCCACTGATTTAGATCATAATGAATAAGAGGACCTGGACAGGGTGGACCTGATCCTATATCAGTACTCTGTGAATCTGTGCCCTGTATCTGGGTTCTGTATAAATGGTCTGAGTGTCAAAGAGGTTGGTTCTGGGTGGTCTGGTTCTGGGGAGGGCTGCAGTGTGGACTCCATCGCTGCCACTCAGCCACTACACAGTCTGATGAGTGCGGCCTGCAGCAGCGCTGTGTGTGTGCTACCGTGTGTGTTGTTGTACATCTCTGTGTGTTTATCAGTGTATCAGTCGCCGCACAGTCTGACAGGGTTGTTCCCTATGATGCCCAGTTCGTAGAGGATGGCCAGAGTGGCAAAAACAGCATAGCAGAACAGAGAGACGATCCCCAGCTTCCAGTCCAGCTTCCAGCCGTTTATATGGACCGCCACGAAGAGAAAGACGATGGAGAGGAGGAGGGTGGCGGAGATGAAAACCAGACCGGTGCTGTTGACCTCCACAGGGTTGACCGTGTCCACAAACACTGTCTTAATGAACCAGGGAAGACCCAGACACAGCATGTCAAAAACATTAGAACCCACGATGTTGGACATGGCCATATCGGCTTTACCTGGAACAGAGCAGGAGAGAGGGGTGGAGAGGAGGAGAGGGGGGAGGAGGAGCGAGAGGGGAGAGAGAGGAGGAGAGAGGGGAGGAGAGAGGAGGAGCGAGGGGAGGTGCGGGGGGAAGAGAGAGAGGGGAGGAGATGGAGCGAGGGGCGAAGAGAGAGGAGGAGAGAGATGACATATTACACTATGTTGTACATGTCTGTTTTACCTTCACTACATGACCAAAAGTATGTGGACACCTGCTTGTCAGGCATTAATATGGAGTTGGTCCCCCCTTTGCTGCTACAACAGCCTCCACTCTTCTGGGAAGGCTTTCCACTAGATGTTGGAACATTGCTGCAGGGACTTGCTTCCATTCAACAACAAGCATTTATGAGGTTGGACACTGATGTTGAGCAATTAGGCTTGGCTCGCAGTCAGCATTCCAATTCATCCCAAAGGTGTTCTATTGGGTTGAGGTCAGGGCTCTGTGCAGGCCAGTCAGGTTCTTCCACACTGATCTTGACCAACCATTTCTGTATGGACCTCTCTTTGTGCATGGGCCATTGTCACGATGAAACAGGAAAGTGCCTTCCACAACCTGTTGCCACAAAGTTGGAAGCACAGAATCGTCTAGAATGTCATTGTATGCTGTAGCGTTACGATTTCTTTTCACTGGAACTAAGGGGCCCGAACCATGAAAAACAGCCCAGACCATTATTCTTCCTCCACCAAACTTTACAGTTGACACTTTGCATTCTGGCAGGTAGCGTTCTCCTGGCATCCGCCAAACCCAGATTTGTCCGTCGGACTGCTATCTGATGAAGCGTAATTCATCACTCCAGAGAACTCGTTTCCACTGCTCCAGAGTCCAATTGTGACGAGCTTTACACCACTCCAGCCGACGCTTGGCATTACGCATGGTGATCTTAGGCTTGTGTGCAGCTGCTCGGCCATGGAAACCCATTTCATGAAGCTCCCGACGAACAGTTATTGTGCTGACGTTGCTTCCAGAGGCAGTTTGGAACTAGGTAGTGAGTGTTGTAACCGAGGACAGACAATTTTTACTAGGTGCTTCAGCACTCGGCGGTCCAGTTCTGTGAGCTCATGTGGCCCACCACATCGTGGCTGAGCCGTTGTTGCTCATAGACATTCCACTTCACAATAATAGCACTTACAGTTGACCAGGGCAGCTCTAACAGGGCAGAAATTTGACTAACTGACTTGTTGGAAAGGTGGCATCCTATGACGGTGCCATGTTGAAAGTCATTGAGCTCTTTAATAGGGGCCATTTACTGCCAATGTTTGTCTATGGAGATTACATGGCGGTGTGCTCGATTTTATACACCTGTCAGCAACGGGGTGTCCACATACTTTTGTGTATATAGTGTAAGAGAGAGATTGGACTTAAGTATGACTTGAACGATTATGATAAGGGGGACATCTAGTGGAATAATTAGCAGCTATGGGCTCCATTTCACCCTGAAGTAATATGTCTCTATGTATCTACTGACCTAGAAAAGAGATGTATCTCAGGGGGACTAAAGGTCAGAAAGGATCAGAAATGAAGCTACAGTAGTAATTACCTTCTCTGGCAACCATGACACTAGCCACTGTGTCTGGTATACTGGTCCCTGCAGCTAACAGAGTCAGGCCCATCACTGTGTCTGGGATACCCAGAGTCTCTCCTGTTACACACAACACAGAAAACATACAGTCAGATACACAGGACATAAAGTCAGGCCCATCACTGTGTCTGGGATACCCAGAGTCTCTCCTGATACACACAACACAGAGAACACACAGTCAGATACACAGGACATAAAGTCAGGCCCATCACTGTCTGGGATACCCAGAGTCTCACCTGTTACATCTCAGACATACCACAGGGTCAGATAGAACACAACACAGGGTCAGATACAAAACAACACTGGGTCAGATAGAACACAACACTGGGTCAGATAGAACACAACACTGGGTCAGATAAAACACAACACAGGGTCAGATAGAACACAACACAGGGTCAGATAGAACACAACACAGGGTCAGATAGAACACAACACAGGGTCAGATAGAACACAACACAGGATACAGGTAGATAAAACACACAGGATACAGGTATATAAAACACAGGATACAGGTATATAAAACACACAGGATACAGGTAGATAAAACACACAGGATACAGGTATATAAAACACACAGGATGCAGGTAGAGATAACACACAGGATGCAGGTAGATAAAACACACAGGATACAGGTATATAAAACACACAGGATGCAGGTAGATAAAACACACAGGATGCAGGTAGATAAAACACACAGGAAACAGGTAGATAAAACACACAGGATACAGGTATATAAAACACACAGGATGCAGGTAGAGATAACACACAGGATGCAGGTAGATAAAACACACAGGATACAGGTATATAAAACACACAGGATGCAGGTAGAGATAACACACAGGATGCAGGTAGATAAAACACACAGGATACAGGTATATAAAACACACAGGATGCAGGTAGAGATAACACACAGGATGCAGGTAGATAAAACACACAGGATACAGGTATATAAAACACACAGGATGCAGGTAGAGATAACACACAGGATACAGGTAGATAAAACACACAGGATACAGGTATATAAAACACACAGGATGCAGGTAGAGATAACACACAGGATGCAGGTAGATAAAACACACAGGATACAGGTATATAAAACACACAGGATGCAGGTAGAGATAACACACAGGATGCAGGTAGATAAAACACACAGGATACAGGTATATAAAACACACAGGATGCAGGTAGAGATAACACACAGGATACAGGTAGATAAAACACACAGGATACAGGTATATAAAACACACAGGATGCAGGTAGAGATAACACACAGGATGCAGGTAGATAAAACACACAGGATACAGGTATATAAAACACACAGGATGCAGGTAGAGATAACACACAGGATGCAGGTAGATAAAACACACAGGATACAGGTATATAAAACACACAGGATGCAGGTAGAGATAACACACAGGATACAGGTAGATAAAACACACAGGATACAGGTATATAAAACACACAGGATGCAGGTAGAGATAACACACAGGATGCAGGTAGATAAAACACACAGGATACAGGTATATAAAACACACAGGATGCAGGTAGAGATAACACACAGGATGCAGGTAGATAAAACACACAGGATACAGGTATATAAAACACACAGGATGCAGGTAGAGATAACACACAGGATACAGGTAGATAAAACACACAGGATACAGGTATATAAAACACACAGGATGCAGGTAGAGATAACACACAGGATGCAGGTAGATAAAACACACAGGATACAGGTATATAAAACACACAGGATGCAGGTAGAGATAACACACAGGATACAGGTAGATAAAACACACAGGATACAGGTATATAAAACACACAGGATACAGGTAGATAACACACAGGATGCAGGTAGAGATAACACACAAGATACAGGTATATAAAACACACAGGATACAGGTAGATAAAACACACAGGATACAGGTAGATAAAACACACAGGATACAGGTAGATAAAACACACAGGATACAGGTAGATAAAACACACAGGATACAGGTATATAAAACACACAGGATACAGGTAGATAAAACACACAGGATACAGGTAGATAAACACACAGGATACAGGTATATAAAACACACAGGATACAGGTAGATAAACACACAGGATACAGGTATATAAAACACACAGGATACAGGTAGATATAACACACAGGATGCAGGTAGAGATAACACACAGGATACAGGTAGATAAAACACACAGGATACAGGTAGATATAACACACAGGATGCAGGTAGAGATAACACACAGGATACAGGTAGATAAACACACAGGATACAGGTATATAAAACACACAGGATACAGGTAGATATAACACACAGGATACAGGTAGATAAAACACACAGGATACAGGTAGATAAAACACACAGGATACAGGTAGATAAAACACAGGAAACACAATAAGAAAGGCTTCAGGTAGACACAGTGCAAAATGGTTTAGAAACACTACTTTAAAGGAGTCCTCCCTTCCCCATTTTATTTAACCTTTATTTAACTAGGCAAGTCAGTCAAGAACAAATTCTTATTTACAATGATAGCCTACCCCAGCCAAACAGTAACCCAGACAACGCTGGGCCAATGGTGCACCACCCTATGGGACTCCCAATCACGGCCAGTTGTGATACAGCTTGGAATCAAACCAGGGTCTGTAGTGACGCCTCTAGCACTGAGATGCAGTGCCTTAGACCGCTGCCCCACTCGGGAGCCCATCACTCGCTCATCCCTCCATCCCTCTCTTCTTCTTCTTTCCCCCATCTCCCTCTTTCTCTTCTCTCTCTCTCTCCCTCTCTCTCTCTCTCTCTCTCTCTCTCTCTCTCTCTCTCTCTCTCTCTCTCTCTCTCATGTGAGCTGTTCTGAAGGTTAAAACATAATAATCCCATTATACTCTCATGTCTACTAACGTCACATGACAACATCAGTCCTCAACACTGATGTAAGGTCAGTTCTTTGTTTTTTCTCTGTAATGGTAAAGCTTGGGGATAGCTGATCCTAGATCTGTGCCTAGAGGCTACTCCCACCCGAAGCTCACATGACGTCTCCTGGCAGCCATGCAGTGTGTGAGGTGAAGCAGGCGGTAATCTGACTGCTGTGTGTCTGTGTGTGTGTGTGTGCACGTGTTCTGGATGTGTGCATATTGTGTGTGTACGTGCATCTGTCCATGCCTGCGTCTGTGTTTAATGTGTTTAAGTGTACCTGCGTCTGTGTTTAATGTGTTTAAGTGTACCTGCGTCTGTGTTTAATGTGTTTAAGTGTACCTGCGTCTGTGTTTAATGTGTTTAATGTGTTTAATGTGTTTAATGTGTTTAATGTGTTTAATGTGTTTAATGTGTTTAATGTGTTTAATGTGTTTAAGTGTGTCTGCGTCTGTGTTTAATGTGTTTAAGTGTGTCTGCGTCTGTGTTTAATGTGTTTAAGTGTGTCTGTGTCTGTGTTTAATGTGTTTAAGTGTGTCTGCGTCTGTGTTTAATGTGTTTAAGTGTGTCTGCGTCTGTGTTTAATGTGTTTAAGTGTGTCTGCGTCTGTGTTTAATGTGTTTAATGTGTTTAATGTGTTTAATGTGTTTAAGTGTACCTGCGTCTGTGTTTAATGTGTTTAATGTGTTTAATGTGTTTAATGTGTTTAATGTGTTTAATGTGTTTAATGTGTTTAATGTGTTTAATGTGTTTAAGTGTGTCTGCGTCTGTGTTTAATGTGTTTAAGTGTGTCTGCGTCTGTGTTTAATGTGTTTAAGTGTGTCTGCGTCTGTGTTTAATGTGTTTAAGTGTACCTGCGTCTGTGTTTAATGTGTTTAATGTGTTTAATGTGTTTAATGTGTTTAATGTGTTTAATGTGTTTAATGTGTTTAATGTGTTTAAGTGTGTCTGCGTCTGTGTTTAATGTGTTTAAGTGTGTCTGCGTCTGTGTTTAATGTGTTTAAGTGTGTCTGTGTCTGTGTTTAATGTGTTTAAGTGTGTCTGCGTCTGTGTTTAATGTGTTTAAGTGTGTCTGCGTCTGTGTTTAATGTGTTTAAGTGTGTCTGCGTCTGTGTTTAATGTGTTTAATGTGTTTAATGTGTTTAATGTGTTTAAGTGTACCTGCGTCTGTGTTTAATGTGTTTAATGTGTTTAATGTGTTTAATGTGTTTAATGTGTTTAATGTGTTTAATGTGTTTAATGTGTTTAATGTGTTTAAGTGTGTCTGCGTCTGTGTTTAATGTGTTTAAGTGTGTCTGCGTCTGTGTTTAATGTGTTTAAGTGTGTCTGCGTCTGTGTTTAATGTGTTTAATGTGTTTAAGTGTGTCTGCGTCTGTGTTTAATGTGTTTAATGTGTTTAATGTGTTTAATGTGTTTAAGTGTGTCTGCGTCTGTGTTTAATGTGTTTAATGTGTTTAATGTGTTTAATGTGTTTAAGTGTGTCTGCGTCTGTGTTTAATGTGTTTAAGTGTGTCTGCGTCTGTGTTTAATGTGTTTAAGTGTGTCTGCGTCTGTGTTTAATGTGTTTAAGTGTGTCTGCGTCTGTGTTTAATGTGTTTAATGTGTTTAAGTGTATCTGCGTCTGTGTTTAATGTGTTTAAGTGTGTCTGCGTCTGTGTTTAATGTGTTTAAGTGTGTCTGCGTCTGTGTTTAATGTGTTTAAGTGTGTCTGCGTCTGTGTTTAATGTGTTTAAGTGTGTCTGCGTCTGTGTTTAATGTGTTTAAGTGTACCTGCGTCTGTGTTTAATGTGTTTAAGTGTGTCTACGTCTGTGTTTAATGTGTTTAATGTGTTTAAGTGTGTCTGCGTCTGTGTTTAATGTGTTTAAGTGTGTCTGCGTCTGTGTTTAATGTGTTTAAGTGTGTCTGCGTCTGTGTTTAATGTGTTTAAGTGTGTCTGCGTCTGTGTTTAATGTGTTTAATGTGTTTAAGTGTGTCTGCGTCTGTGTTTAATGTGTTTAATGTGTTTAAGTGTGTCTGCGTCTGTGTTTAATGTGTTTAATGTGTTTAATGTGTTTAATGTGTTTAATGTGTTTAATGTGTTTAATGTGTTTAATGTGTTTAAGTGTGTCTGCGTCTGTGTTTAATGTGTTTAAGTGTGTCTGCGTCTGTGTTTAATGTGTTTAAGTGTATCTGCGTCTGTGTTTAATGTGTTTAAGTGAACCTGCGTCTGTGTTTAATGTGTTTAAGTGTACCTGCGTCTGTGTTTAATGTGTTTAAGTGTGTCTGCGTCTGTGTTTAATGTGTTTAATGTGTTTAATGTGTTTAAGTGTGTCTGCGTCTGTGTTTAATGTGTTTAAGTGTGTCTGTGTCTGTGTTTAATGTGTTTAAGTGTGTCTGCGTCTGTGTTTAATGTGTTTAAGTGTACCTGCGTCTGTGTTTAATGTGTTTAATGTGTTTAATGTGTTTAATGTGTTTAAGTGTGTCTGCGTCTGTGTTTAATGTGTTTAAGTGTACCTGCGTCTGTGTTTAATGTGTTTAAGTGTGTCTGCGTCTGTGTTTAATGTGTTTAAGTGTGTCTGCGTCTGTGTTTAATGTGTTTAAGTGTGTCTGCGTCTGTGTTTAATGTGTTTAAGTGTGTCTGCGTCTGTGTTTAATGTGTTTAAGTGTGTCTGCGTCTGTGTTTAATGTGTTTAAGTGTGTCTGCGTCTGTGTTTAATGTGTTTAAGTGTGTCTGCGTCTGTGTTTAATGTGTTTAAGTGTGTCTGCGTCTGTGTTTAATGTGTTTAAGTGTGTCTGTGTCTGTGTTTAATGTGTTTAAGTGTGTCTGCGTCTGTGTTTAATGTGTTTAAGTGTACCTGCGTCTGTGTTTAATGTGTTTAAGTGTGTCTGCGTCTGTGTTTAATGTGTTTAAGTGTGTCTGCTTCTGTGTTTAATGTGTTTAAGTGTGTCTGCTTCTGTGTTTAATGTGTTTAAGTGTGTCTGCGTCTGTGTTTAATGTGTTTAATGTGTTTAAGTGTACCTGCGTCTGTGTTTAATGTGTTTAAGTGTGTCTGCGTCTGTGTTTAATGTGTTTAAGTGTGTCTGCGTCTGTGTTTAATGTGTTTAAGTGTGTCTGCGTCTGTGTTTAATGTGTTTAATGTGTTTAAGTGTGTCTGCTTCTGTGTTTAATGTGTTTAAGTGTGTCTGCGTCTGTGTTTAATGTGTTTGTGTGTCTGCGTCTGTGTTTAATGTGTTTAAGTGTACCTGCGTCTGTGTTTAATGTGTTTAAGTGTGTCTGCTTCTGTGTTTAATGTGTTTAAGTGTACCTGCGTCTGTGTTTAATGTGTTTAAGTGTGTCTGCGTCTGTGTTTAATGTGTTTAAGTGTGTCTGCGTCTGTGTTTAATGTGTTTAAGTGTGTCTGCGTCTGTGTTTAATGTGTTTAAGTGTGTCTGCGTCTGTGTTTAATGTGTTTAAGTGTGTCTGCGTCTGTGTTTAATGTGTTTAAGTGTGTCTGCGTCTGTGTTTAATGTGTTTAATGTGTTTAATGTGTTTAAGTGTGTCTGCGTCTGTGTTTAATGTGTTTAAGTGTGTCTGCGTCTGTGTTTAATGTGTTTAAGTGTGTCTGCGTCTGTGTTTAATGTGTTTAAGTGTGTCTGCGTCTGTGTTTAATGTGTTTAAGTGTACCTGCGTCTGTGTTTAATGTGTTTAAGTGTGTCTGCTTCTGTGTTTAATGTGTTTAAGTGTGTCTGCGTCTGTGTTTAATGTGTTTAAGTGTGTCTGCGTCTGTGTTTAATGTGTTTAAGTGTGTCTGCGTCTGTGTTTAATGTGTTTAATGTGTTTAATGTGTTTAAGTGTGTCTGCGTCTGTGTTTAATGTGTTTAAGTGTACCTGCGTCTGTGTTTAATGTGTTTAAGTGTACCTGCGTCTGTGTTTAATGTGTTTAAGTGTACCTGCGTCTGTGTTTAATGTGTTTAAGTGTACCTGCGTCTGTGTTTAATGTGTTTAATGTGTTTAATGTGTTTAAGTGTGTCTGCGTCTGTGTTTAATGTGTTTAAGTGTGTCTGCGTCTGTGTTTAATGTGTTTAAGTGTGTCTGCGTCTGTGTTTAATGTGTTTAAGTGTGTCTGCGTCTGTGTTTAATGTGTTTAAGTGTGTCTGCGTCTGTGTTTAATGTGTTTAAGTGTGTCTGCGTCTGTGTTTAATGTGTTTAAGTGTACCTGCGTCTGTGTTTAATGTGTTTAATGTGTTTAATGTGTTTAAGTGTGTCTGCGTCTGTGTTTAATGTGTTTAAGTGTACCTGCGTCTGTGTTTAATGTGTTTAAGTGTACCTGCGTCTGTGTTTAATGTGTTTAATGTGTTTAATGTGTTTAAGTGTGTCTGCGTCTGTGTTTAATGTGTTTAAGTGTACCTGCGTCTGTGTTTAATGTGTTTAAGTGTACCTGCGTCTGTGTTTAATGTGTTTAAGTGTGTCTGTGTCTGTGTTTAATGTGTTTAAGTGTACCTGCGTCTGTGTTTAATGTGTTTAAGTGTACCTGCGTCTGTGTTTAATGTGTTTAAGTGTGTCTGTGTCTGTGTTTAATGTGTTTAAGTGTACCTGCGTCTGTGTTTAATGTGTTTAAGTGTACCTACGTCTGTGTTTAATGTGTTTAATGTGTTTAAGTGTGTCTGCGTCTGTGTTTAATGTGTTTAAGTGTACCTGCGTCTGTGTTTAATGTGTTTAAGTGTACCTGCGTCTGTGTTTAATGTGTTTAATGTGTTTAATGTGTTTAAGTGTGTCTGCGTCTGTGTTTAATGTGTTTAAGTGTACCTGCGTCTGTGTTTAATGTGTTTAAGTGTACCTGCGTCTGTGTTTAATGTGTTTAAGTGTGTCTGCGTCTGTGTTTAATGTGTTTAATGTGTTTAATGTGTTTAAGTGTGTCTGCGTCTGTGTTTAATGTGTTTAAGTGTACCTGCGTCTGTGTTTAATGTGTTTAAGTGTGTCTGCGTCTGTGTTTAATGTGTTTAATGTGTTTAATGTGTTTAAGTGTGTCTGCGTCTGTGTTTAATGTGTTTAATGTGTTTAATGTGTTTAAGTGTGTCTGCGTCTGTGTTTAATGTGTTTAAGTGTACCTGCGTCTGTGTTTAATGTGTTTAAGTGTGTCTGCGTCTGTGTTTAATGTGTTTAAGTGTGTCTGCGTCTGTGTTTAATGTGTTTAAGTGTGTCTGCGTCTGTGTTTAATGTGTTTAAGTGTACCTGCGTCTGTGTTTAATGTGTTTAAGTGTGTCTGCGTCTGTGTTTAATGTGTTTAAGTGTGTCTGCGTCTGTGTTTAATGTGTTTAATGTGTTTAATGTGTTTAATGTGTTTAAGTGTGTCTGCGTCTGTGTTTAATGTGTTTAAGTGAACCTGCGTCTGTGTTTAATGTGTTTAAGTGTGTCTGCGTCTGTGTTTAATGTGTTTAAGTGTGTCTGCGTCTGTGTTTAATGTGTTTAAGTGTGTCTGCGTCTGTGTTTAATGTGTTTAAGTGTACCTGCGTCTGTGTTTAATGTGTTTAAGTGTGTCTGCGTCTGTGTTTAATGTGTTTAAGTGTGCCTGCGTTTGTGTGCCTTCATTTGCATGCGTCTGTATATGTGCATGCGTTCACACGTGTGTGTGTATCCATGCGTGTGTGCGTGTATGTGTGTAAACCCGGTGCTGGCTGGGCTAGTGTCTGGCCACCGGGCCATTGGAGCGCCACTAAGCCTGTAGGACCCAGCTCTGCTCTGGAATCCCAGGAATCAGCATGTGACTCGACTCTAACATCTGACATGTTCTCATACACATTCTAAACCTCCTCGTTTGGACTTCCATAACTCTCTGATTGAGTAACATGAAAATGGTTTAAACTAATGTGATTCCTTCTTTTCATGTAAAAATTGCAAATGTTTTGCTCAATAACACCTGCAGTCTGAAAGCAGGCACTTAGACCTCATACACACACAAGTTATACCACTAAGGTACAACACATTTGCACAGAAATAATTACACACTTGTTGTGGCGACACAACAACGGTTCAGACAAACTCAAACATTGTGTCAAATGTACTGTACATCAGTTGTACAACCTGAGTGTACACAGGGCCTAAGGCAATATATTGATGAAGGATGTATTGTGTATTGAGGATATATTGTGAAAAGCATTGATGAAAACGACATTGATATCCGACAGGTGGCATCACTCCTACGCAAAGCTCGTCCCTTAACCAGACAATGCAGAGGGAATCGTCTCTCAGTCTGACGTCAGACAATGCAGAGGGAATCGTCCCTCAGTCTGACGTCAGACAATGCAGAGGGAATCGTCCCTCAGTCTGACGTCAGACAATGCAGAGGGAATCGTCACTCAGTCTGACGTCAGACAATGCAGAGGGAATCGTCCCTCAGTCTGACGTCAGACAATGCAGAGGGAATCGTCCCTCAGTCTGACGTCAGACAATGCAGAGGGAATCGTCCCTCAGTCTGACGTCAGACAATGCAGAGGGAATCGTCCCTCAGTCTGACGTCAGACAATGCAGAGGGAATCGTCACTCAGTCTGACGTCAGACAATAGTAACACTGATGTAAAGGAGCCTGACTTACCTAGTGTCATTTTGAGGCTGTAATCGAATAGTCTAAAGAAGGCCAGTTGTATTGCTTCTTTAATTAGAACAACAGTTTTCAGCTGTGCTAACATAATTTCAAAAGAGTTTTCTAATGATCAATTAGCCTTTTAAAATTAGATTAGCTAACACAATGTGCCATTGGAACACAGGAGTGATGGTTGTTGATAATGGGCCTCTGTACACCTATGTATATAAAATCTGCCGTTTCCAGCTACAATAATCATTTACAACATTAACAATGTCTACACCGTATTTCTGATCAATTTGATGTTATTTCAATGGACCGAAAATGAGCTTTTCTTTCAAAAACAAGGACATTTCTAAGTGACCCCAAACTTTTGAACGGTAGTATATATATATATATATTTACCTACGATAGTGACCATCCAGACCAGTACGTATGTGAAGGCTGAGATCCAGACAGCGGACATAAAGAAGGTGAACATGAACCATTTTTTCCAGAACCGTCTCCTGCAGTCTGGAATCGTCAGGTAGAGAATCACGATGGCCGGGAGGGACAGCACCCACAGGATTCGCTTCAGGTCGTTCTCTGGCATTGAGAACACACTCTTGTGGTCTGGAACACACATACACACAGAGAGAGAGAAAACACAAGTGGTGTCAATCCCTGTTCTCATATGAAACACACAGGTGTGATTTACTTGAATAAGTTCTCACACAAATTGTGAAATTTTATGTAGAAGCCAGAGAAAGCGTTCAAGAGAAAATATGTGTGTGTGATTCTCAGATCTGTGTTTTGATTAGCGGCACCTCTTGCTGTGTTGTTGTTGCTTGGCAGGAAAAATGTTGCAATTTGTTCTCCTCTGTCCCCGCAGACTCCCCACTGGAGTAAATCACGCACGCACGCACGTACGCACGCACGCACGCACACACACACACACACACACACACACACATACACACACACACCTTCCTCAGTCTGCATGGCATCAATGTGTCATATACCAGAGCGGTGTGTGTGTGTGTGTGTGTGTGTGTGTGTGTGTGTGTGTGTGTGTGTGTGCAGTAGTGTAAAGTACATAAGTAACAATACTTGTAAGTACTACTTAAGTAGTTTTTTGGGGTATCTGTACTTTACTTTACAATTTATATTTTTGAGAACTTTTGCTTTAACTTATATCAAATTATATACTTTTTACTCCATACATTTTCCCTGACACCCTAAAGTACTCGTTACATTCTGTATGATTAGCAGGACAAGAAATGGTCTAATTCACACACTTATTAAGAGAACATCCCTGGTCATCCCTACTGCCTCTGATCTGGCGGACTCACTAAACACATGCTTAGTTTGTAAATTATGTTTGAGTGTTGGAGCGTGCCTCTGGCTATCTGTACATTTAAAAAACAAGAACATTGTGCCGTCTGGTTTGCTTAATATAAGTAATTTTTAATTGTATTTTTTCGCAATTACATTTACTTTTGATTACTTAAGTATATTTAAAACCAAATACTTTAAAACTTTTACGTGACAGATAGAGTCAGCTACCCTCTGGTATCTCATTCAGGCCGTGCAGACTGAGGGAAATGTGTGAGTATCCTGAATCATCCTGGAAGATTCCGCTGTCGCTTCTAGAACGTCTGTGGACCCTCAGAGTGGTGTCAACCAATGGCTGTGTCTCGCTGTGATCCCCGGAACCTTTCCCCAGGCAAGTACAGCAGGGGCTGAACCTCCTCAGAACACACTCACTGATCCTCAGGTCAAAACACAACACTACGATGTACACCCCATAGACCAGCAACAGACAGGCTGCATCATACCTGGGGAGAGGGGAGGAGAGGAGACGGGAGGGGAGGAGGGGATGGGAGGAGAGGAGGAAAGGAGAAGAGAGGAGGGAAGAGGAGAGTTAAATGCTAAAACGAATACAATCACTTGTACATTGTTATCAGTATAAAATACACCTGTCCACAACCTCAAACAGTCACACTCCAAACTCCACTATGGCCAAGACCAAAGAGCTGTCAAAGGACACCAGAAACAAAATTGTAGACCTGCACCAGGCTGGGAAGACTGGATCTGCAATAGCTAAGCAGCTTGGTTTGAAGAAATCAACTGTGGGAGCAATTATTAAGAAATGGAAGACATACAAGACCACTGATAATCTCCCTCGATCTGGGGCTCCATGCAAGATCTCACCCCGTGTGGTCAAAATGATCACAAGAACGGTGAGCAAAAATCCCAGAACCACACGGGGGGACCTAGTGAATGACCTGCAGAGAGCTGGGACCAAAGTAACAAAGCCTACCATCAGTAACACACTACGCCGCCAGGGACTCAAATCATGCAGTGCCAGATGTGTCCCTCTGCTTAAGCCAGTACATGTCCATGCCCCTCTGAAGTTTGCTAGAGAGCATTTGGATGATCCAGAAGAAGATTGGGAGAATGTCATATGGTCAGATGAAACCAAAATATAACTTTTTGGTAAAAACTCAACTCGTCGTTTTGGAGGACAAAGAATGCTGAGTTGCATCCAAAGAACACCATACCTAATGTGAAGCATGGGGGTGAAATGTCCCCCAGTTTGTGAAATGTTTGTTTGTTTACTATTCTTGTAATAGTTAAACATATCCACACACACACACACACACACACACACACACACACACACACACACACACACACACACACCTTAACCTTAACCTCAAAACCTAACCTCAACCTTAATCCTAGCTCCTAACCCTAAAACTAACCCAAGCTCCGAACACACACGCACGCACGCACGCACGCACGCACACACACACACACACACACACACACACACACACACACACACACACACACACCTTAACCTCAAAACCTAACCTCAACCTTAATCCTAGCTCCTAACCCTAAAACTAACCCAAGCTCCGAACACGCACGCACGCACGCACGCACGCACGCACACACACACGCACACACACACACACACACACTTACCAGTAGACTTTGTTGTCTGAAATGATGGCTATAACAGCAGAGATAGAGATGGCGTAAGCTAGACAGTCCCTGAACAGAGGCCAACAGGTCAGACGACCCACCTAGGACAGAAAACACACTGTTTACAGCTTATAGTACACACACACACACACACACACACACACACACACACACACACACACACACACACACACACACACACACACACACACACACACACACACACACACACACAGGGCCTGCCAGCTCATTAGGCGACCACCTATGGCAGCAGATTGACTAGATGCACCTCCAGCAACAAATTAAACCTCACAGAATTCTGCCCAAAAACAATGTAAATTTCTCTCAACCAGTTGAATATGGCCTTTTTAGGTCAGAGCTGATGCCCCCCTGTGATAATCAGTGTCTACTTTGTAAAAGGCAGGGACGCAGAATATTTATCTTGTCCATTGCCAGCGTGCCTTTGCAGGGTGCTGATGGAGAGATGCATTTCTGGAGCGCTCTACTAACATTCTGTCAGACAAATCATCTAGCACATATAGGATATGGTAGAAAGAATATGTGGCCTTTTCTGTAAGGGAAAGGGGGGATACCTAGTCAGTTGTACAACTGAATGTATTCAACTGAAATGTGTCTTCCGCATTTAACCCAACCCTTCTGAATCAGAGAGGTCCAGGGGCTGCCTTAATCGACATCCACATTTTCGGCGCCTGGGGAACAGTTGGTTAACTGCCTTGCTCAGGGGCAGAACAATAGATTTTTACCTTTTCAGCTCAGGGATTCGATCCAGCAACCTTTCTGGCCCAACGCTCTAACTACTTGGCTACCTGCCTGTAGCTTACAGGCTGGAGATAAAATGTATGACAATGTAAATAGACAGAAACTTCTTACATCATGCAGGTTGTTCCAATCAAATAGTTTAACCTAAATGGTGCCCAATCAAATCAAAATTGCACTGACATGTTAACAAACAACATATCCTAAAAACAGGAGAGGTCAAAGTAAAAGGGACAATATGGTCTGGACAATCAGGCTGCCCACACTCTCTCTGGGCCAAACTGTCATCATCAGTGGTTTCAGGTTTGTATCCAGACATTTTGATGAGCTGATCATAGCAAAGAAGAAAATACTAGTGCATTTCCAGCTGTATAAACACATTGCAAATAGAGATGACTCCTCCTGATAAAGTTGGGTAGCTGATATTCAGAGCTTAAATAGCCAAATCACAGGAATCAGGACAGCCAATGCAACGGCATGTTTTACAATTGGTGGGCCTAAACCATGGATGGGCATTCAGAACAGTTTATTTCAGGCGACACTCTCAGGCCACGGACTGACGCCAACGCCTTTTGGCCTTGATTTCCACCATGGACATTCGTCCGGACCGTCCAGCCGGGACCAAATCTTAACCAATCCTAGATGTTTATGCTTGGTTCAGATTTGGTCCGGTATGTGTTACGTTCCCCAGTTTCTGTGTTATAGCTGTGTATTTGAGTGTGTGTTTCAGGAGATGGCTTCCTGAATTCTCCCCAAGCAGCTGATTGGTCGACTCCATGGCTAATTGGAGAGCTGACCCCGCCCCCTCGTCAAGACTATGTCCTTTGTTTCTTAGTTTGTTTGAAATTGTTTAATTTGTTCCCGGGGGGAAGGGGAAGGCACCTAGGGAGTGCTTAGGCAAGAGGCCCGCGGGCATACATATACCCATAGTATATTCACTGTCTAGGCACACTAGGTAAGACCTGGGCGGACCACCCCCTGTATTTTGGTTAGGGCACCAGGTGGTGCTAAATTAGATAAGTAGTGGGTAGGCAGGTAAGGTAGGAGAGGGGCTTTGAGATTTACTTTCTTTGATTTGGTTCCGTCCAGCCACTTTTCCCCATATTACTGTGTAAAGGAATAAATTCCTAGTAAACGGTAAACATTTTCCCTTTTGTCATCCTTACTCGCACCTACAGTCCATACCTCTTTCGCTTCACGGAGAGTTGAGTTGCAGCAGGGTGTTGCGTTCCCTCTTCACAGAGGCGTAACATAATGGGGGCTCATCCAGGATCCATTAACCCACCGGACCCTGCTGCTCTGAGCTCTCTGTGGTTAGTGATTTGAGGTGTGATGGTAGGTTGTGATATGTCTTGATATGGCCCAAACATAGACGTCTATTCAACTTCCATTCAGAACTGAAAATGAACCTGATTTCAACGTGGGTGGCAGAACGGCCAGGACCGGCCACATACACGCACACCATAACAGTTTACACAATCATCTCCCCTCCTTGACCTACTAAAGCTGCCCCTGGCTGGAATGGATGATTATTATACCACTGAGCTCTTTATGGTTAGGTAATGCTTCCCATAATGTGTGTACTGTACACATACCACTTTGGTCAGGAGTCCACAAGCAGCACAGATCCCCAGGAGGTTGTAGACAGCTGATCCTACGATGGTGCTCACACCGATGTCTCCCTTTGTCACAAACACACCTGGGTAGACACACACACACACATATACAATTGTTAACACATGATGCTGATGATGATGATTTTAGTGAGGTGCAGTTATTCTCAGCAAACCATAGTAATTATATGTTGTGCATATGTTTCAGATGCGTAACGTACCCAGAAAGGCAGTGACCATTTCAGGAGCAGAGCTGCCTGCTGCCATAAAGGTGGCTCCTGCTACGTCCTGAGATAGACCCAGACCTGGAACGGAGACCAAGAGATGTTGCCATTTATCGCGCGCACACACACACACACACACACACACACACACACACACACACACACACACACACACACACACACACACACACACACACACACACACACACACACACACACACACACACACACACACACACACACACACACACACACACACACACACACACACACACACACACACAGACAGAGAGAGTGACTTACGGTCACTGATAAGTTCTAGAGAAGGTAGGAAGTAGTCGTCACAGACTATAGCAACTGCCAGCAGCATGTAAAATATGATCATAAAGTGTATGAGGAGTCCTCCATCCTTCCTCTCCTGTAGTGTGAAGAACCCCTCTGGAAACTCAGACGACTGCGTTGTAATACACTCTGTCTCATTCTCTGAAACAACACACACAGAGTTGTCTAAGTTACAGAAAGTAACAGTCTACAAACTCAGTAAAAGGGATGAAACTTATACAATAAAAATAAACATTTGAAGTGAAAAAAATAAAATAACAGTCTACAATAACATAATTATAGGCTTTTTGAATACATGTCTGTAACATTACTGAATGACCACAGTGCCAACATTGTGTCTATTCTTCTGAGGAACGTTATGGGGATTCGTTCTCAATTAGTCACCGCCATTAGCTGCGAAAACATTGTCACCGTTTATTGGCTTGATCTAATTGATTATCAGGCTTGATGGGGAGATATTAACACTCACCCAGCGCCCGGCGCACTCTGTTGGAATGGGAGTCCTCCTGAGCTGCTGCTGCAGTGAAAGACACAAGATGAACCGTGCAATAGAAAACTAAAACTAGTCCTAGAAAATAAGGCAGAAAGTCTTTTCTGTTCTTCTTGTGCAGCACTCCGTCTCTATACATGGTTTTAGAATAGCTGCTGTTTCATTAACTGCTGTTGCAGTGCGTCATGAGTTCACTCATAAGCCAGTAAACATACAACAAGCCTTTTACTAACCTCACAAATACCACTACCCTGCTCTATTAGGGCTGAAGAGAGATCATGGGGGAGAAAAGCATATTTTAAGGCCTGTGTTCAGAGAAAGAGAGAGAGAGAGAGAGAGAGAGAGAGAGAGAGAGAGAGAGAGAGAGAGAGAGAGAGAGAGAGATCACGGGATGAAGTTATTCTAGCTGAAGGCACCCCAGCCCCCTGTAACTCGCTCCCTCCTCCCCCCATTCAATTTGACCACCGTAGAAAAGTCTCAGGATAGGAAAGATATTTCCTGGAAATAAACATTTACACTCATTTAATATTATTAGAAAGGCCTCACCCATGGTGCCCATATAGGCCTAGGCTCCCATACTGAACAATTATATATTGGAATGTTTTTCAATCAAATTTAAATATATTGGGGAAATGTTTTTATCATGTATTCATCCAATATATAAATAAATAAAATATATGTAAATATATATTTTGTATATATGTGTAAAATACACACCTCACAATCTTCTCTACCCTGATGATAATGTTGAGTCTCTATTGACCTCTAGTACCTTAGCATTAGGTTCCCAAAGTGGCATTTTGGATGATAAAGTTGGATCATTGAGTTATAGTTGACAATGCATTCTGCAGCTATTGAGGTATAGCCTACCTGCCACTTATGAAACATAGTACAAATAAATGAGGTGTTTATTTCAAAAAGACACTTGAAGGTAGAACATATCTGTACAAATATTTAGAAATGTATTAAAATATATTTTTCCTGAGCAGTCAATCACAATTTTAAATGTTCCCAAGCCCTCACCCCAGGCTGGCCTCCAACTGACAGAGAAGCCATTACAATTTTATATTTTCTTCTTCAGAAAAAGAGAGCAGTTGTCACCGCCATAGAGCTTTCTAGTGGATGTTGGCGGATGTTGGCATTTTATTTGATTTATACATTCACAACATTGAATTAAATATGTTTTTAACCTGGTGGGTGATAATTTCTTCAACTGCAAGCAAGGGTTTTCATCGAGCTTGCTACCACAGCTAGCTAGCTAACGTTATCTTCTTTAGCTTGCCAACAACAAGGGTTTTCATCGAGCTTGCTAACACAGCTAGCTAGCAAACGTTAGCTCCTTTAGCTTGCCAACAACAAGGGTTTTCATCGAGCTTGCTAACACAGCTAGCTAGCTAACGTTAGCTCCTTTAGCTTGCCAACAACAAGGGTTTTCATCGAGCTTGCTAACACAGCTAGCTAGCTAACGTTAGCTCCTTTAGCTTCCCAACAACAAGGGTTTTCATCGAGCTTGCTAACACAGCTAGCTAGCTAACGTTAGCTCCTTTAGCTTGCCAACAACATGCAGTGTGACTGACCAAGGTAAGAATTTTGAAAAATTAAGTTCAGTAGAGTTAATGTCATGTATGTATTAGATATAATTTAATTGCCAAAGCTATTGTTAAATGTTCTTGGCTAGCCAAGTTATGTGTTGCTTGTTGGCTAGCTAATTTAGCTAGCTTTGGTGAGGGTTGGGTGTCTCTGATAGAAATAGATTATTTCTAGCAACAAAAAAAATATAGATATTTCCCTGCTGCAGTGGATCCTTCTGGTCTTGAGTCTTAGCTGCCTATGGACAGACCCCAGCCAATGGAAGTAGTCTTTAGTATCATTTAGCTAGCTAGTTCCCAATTGAATTTAAATGTCTTCATGAACATTTACCCCTTATTTATTAATCATCTTTTGTGGAATTGTTTCACTAACTCTCTGTCTCTGCATTATCCACATGATAACGGTTATCTTGTGAGCTGGAGGTGAAGGAATCTGCATTGTAAGTATACATATGATGTTCAAAGACATGATTTTCAAAAACAGATGTTAAGGTCGCAGATGTAATTTATACATTATATTTTGTGTTTCAGATGCGACCTTCCAGTGACTCCGATGCCACAATTAAACAATGGACCAAGTTATTTGAGAACAAAATAAAGATGATTGAAAACACTCTTAGTTGTCATCCATTCAAACTTGTCAAAGTATACCACAGCATGCTATTGTGATTTAGTGCTGAACTTTGTAGTTTTATGCATTGAATTTTAATGTAGCCTAGCTACAGTATTTAAAGTAAAAAGCAACATTTACCATTCATTAAAATACATGGTAACATATATTTATCAAGTATATTTTAGAACATGTTTTACTAGCTACCACAGCATATTGTTAAAATGTTTTTCCACACCATATATTTAAATATATAAACATATATGTAGAAATATATGAAAACGGACAATTTCGTAATACAGTGCATTCGGAAAGTATTCAGTCCCATTGACTTTCCACAATTTGTTATGTTACAGCCTTATTCTAAAATGGATTCAATTGTTTTTGTTGCCTCATCAAACTACACACAATACACCATAATGACAAAGCAAAAACTGTTTTTTGGAATTTTTACAAATGTATAAAAAATATAAAAATTAAATATATTTACGTAAGTATTCAGACCCTTTACTCAGTACTTTGGTTAAGCACCTTTGGCAGCGATTACAGCCTCGGGTCTTCTTGGCGTATGGCGCTACAAGCTTGGCACACCTGTATTAGGGGAGTTTCTCCCATTCTTCTCTGCAGATCCTTTTAAGCTCTGTCTGGCTGGATGGGGAGCGATGTTGCACAGCTATTTTCAGGTCTTTCCAAAGATGTTCGATCGGGTTCAAGTCTGGGCTCTGGCTGGGCCACTCAAGGACATTCAGAGACTTGTCCCAAAGCCACTCCTGCATTGTTTTGGCTGTGTGCTTAGGGTCGTTGTCCTGTTGGAAGGTGAATCTTTGCCCCAGTCTGAGGTCCTGAGCGTTCTGGAGCAAGTTTTTTTATTTTTATAAATGATTTATATAGGCCTCTGTAGTTGTAAACTCCTAAAAAGTACCTTTTCTGTGGATAACTTGTAAGTTCACATGTTGAACAGCAGGCCTTTGCAATGTTTCTGTTATTTTCTTGGCCACAAACTACATTTAGAAAAATGTCAAAAATGTCAAACTAAAATAGAAACATTTCAATAAAAATAATAATAATAATAATTCATTATATATAACAAAATAATTGTCTAAACATTAACAATGATTCATATTTGTTCATATTTTAGTGACATTTGCATTAAATAGGCTTTTAAAACATGTTGCAAGGTCAGATAATTGCCCCCAATGTGAATCACTTGCTCTAAGCCAATACATAGTGGTTTAGAGCACGATGTATTCTGGTGGTGCAGTAAATGTATTGATGGGAATACTCAGTAGGATCTGTACAATGTATATCTGGTGTCATTTCATGGGGCTCTGAATAATACAGTGTTGCTGACCCTTCACTCCACCCACTCCATTGGTGGCCGAGTCACATCACTTGTGATTACTGCACTACAGATAACCTGCTAACTAAACAACAGTGCAGGGCATGCCGACTGAAGGACAACTACACACACAAATGTACGTTTCTTAGATTTTTGCCAGAGCTCAAAAGTCATCCCCTGATGTGGTTTAGGCATTGTTGTGAACACAGAAAATCTCATTTTAATTTGATTGCTTTTCTAATAAAAAAGTGTGAAAAAAATGGGATAAACCAGAAAAAAATGGGGAAACCTGCAATAACAAAACCAAGATAATGGAATTTGGGAAAATATCAGAAGTAGGCAAAAAAATAAAAACTGATTTTAAAAGGCCCTACCAATGTTTTTTTTGCTGTGCATGACTGCACTTTAGAGTGTGGGTCATCCTCCAGCACAGCATTGTGGGGAAGTTGAGGTCAGATCCAAAAATGCACATTTATGAACCCTTTATAAAGCATGACATATGGTTCTAGATTATTTGTAACACATTTATGTAGTATTTATTAAGGCTTTATGAAGTCTTTATAAGCTGCACGTCATTTAATGTGAGGCCGCACTGGGTCCGTAGGCCTACATTATGACATTAGAATTAGGTGGAACATGACTTCAGTCATACATACCTGTTGCAGGTGACTAACAGTTGTACACAATGGTTCTACGGCTGTGGTAGGTCATCACCATCTTGGGTTGCGGCGCCCCCATGTGATGGTTTCAGAAAGAAACCCTTTTATGTTCTTGGCCTCCACTGTCACAGTAATAAAACGGACTGGAGCTCTCAAAGACCACTAGAGGACAGACTTGGTTCATGTGGAATAATATCTATTAGTTAAACCTGTTCTAATCACCCCTTTAGTGTGCCTCATTTCACACTCAGACCATACAGTTTTAAGAAGAGAATGATTTCAAACAGCTGTTGAAATAGTTTATTCTGTAATGTATAGTTTTGCACAATATGATAGCAACATAATTAAAGGCCTATGTAAGTTGATCATCAAAGTAACATAGTTTGAGGAAGGTCCTTGGATGGAAATGACACTGCAAACATCTGCTTCATATAGAATGTAGTATCTGAATGCAGTAGAGTTGGCCAGGAGAATTACATTATTGTATTTTATTGGTTCAGTTTATCAGCTGATCCTACTGAAGGGTCGTACATATGCACAGAAACATACCAGAGTTACATCTATTTCTGATACCTTATCCAAACCATAACCTCTCTTCACACCAACTTCTGTAGTCACTCCAACTTCCTTAACTCTCTCCAGCCCCCTGTCTTCCTCCTCTCTCCCCCTCCAGTCTGTCCATCCCCCTGGCTTCCTCCTCTCTCCCCTTCCACTCCCTCCAGCTCCCTGGCTTCCTCCTCTCTCCCCCTCCACTCCCTCCAGCCTCCTGCCCTTTTCCTCTCTTCCCCTCCACTCTCTCCAGCCCCCTGCCCTTTTCCTCTCTTCCCCTCCACTCTCTCCAGCCCCCTGCCCTTTTCCTCTCTTCCCCTCCACTCTCTCCAGCCCCCTGCCCTTTTCCTCTCTTCCCCTCCACTCCCTCCAGCCTCCTGCCCTTTTCCTCTCTTCCCCTCCACTCTCTCCAGCCCCCTTCCCTTTTCCTCTCTTCCCCTCCACTCTCTCCAGCCCCCTTCCCTTTTCCTCTCTCCCCCTCCAGTCTGTCCACCCCCCTGGCTTCCTCCTCTCTTCCCCTCCACTCTCTCCAGCCTCCTGCCCTTTTCCTCTCTTCCCCTCCACTCTCTCCAGCCCCCTGCCCTTTTCCTCTCTTCCCCTCCACTCTCTCCAGCCCCCTGCCCTTTTCCTCTCTTCCCCTCCACTCTCTCCAGCCCCCTTCCCTTTTCCTCTCTTCCCCTCTACTCTCTCCAGCCTCCTGCCCTTTTCCTCTCTTCCCCTCCACTCTCTCCAGCCCCTTCCTTTTTCCTCTCTTCCCCTTCACTCTCTCCAGCCCCGTGCCCCTTTCCTCTCTTCCCCTCCACTCTCTCCAGCCCCCTGCCCTTTTCCTCTCTTCCCCTCCACTCTCTCCAGCCCCCTGCCCCTTTCCTCTCTTCCCCTCCACTCTCTCCAGCCCCCTGCCCTTTTCCTCTCCTCCCCTCCACTCTCTCCAGCCCCCTGCTCCTTTCCTCTCTTCCCCTCCACTCTCTCCAGCCCTTTTAGCTCACCGCAATTAAAGTACTATGTCATTCATTAGAGTTGGAGACAACAGGCACCAGTATGACTATCAAGGATGGATAGAAGGAGGGACGGAGGGAGGGAGGGATGGAGCGAGGGAGGGATAGATGGATGGAGGGATGGAGGTAGGGATAGATGGAGGGAGGGATGGAGGGAGGGATAGATGGAGGGATAGATGGAGGGATAGAAGGCGGGAGAGAGGGAGGGATAGATGGATGGAGGGATGGAGGGAGGGATAGATGGAGGGAGGGATGGAGGGAGGGATAGATGGAGGGATAGATGGAGGGATGGAAGGCGGGAGAGAGGGAGGGATAGATGGATGGAGGGATGGAGGGAGGGATAGATGGAGGGAGGGATGGAGGGAGGGATAGATGGAGGGATAGATGGAGGGATGGAAGGCGGGAGAGAGGGAGGGATAGATGGAGTGCTGGATGGATGGAGGGATGGAGGAAGGGAGGGATATATAGATAGATAGATGCAGTGTTTTATTCTGACACTATGGACATCTCTATGAGCTGGTTATCTATCTCAGGCCTCTAGATGGAATGAGGCTTTACTAAGTCATGTGACTAACGATCCAGTCTCTTAATGGATGTAGTGAGCTGTATAATCCTATAGCCTTTTTTGATGACCACTAGATTTAAAGCCACACACACACACACACACACACGCATGCACGCATGCACGCACGCACGCACACACGCACACACACACAAGCAAAGTGACTGAGACAGGGGGTGCTTGTGTGAATGCAGGCAGTTCCTCAGACCTTTTTAGCTCTAAAGGTTTCATCTACTACAGGCAGATACTCCACTTATATGCCCCTGTGTGTGTGTGTGTGTGCGTGTGTTTGTGTGTGTGTTTCATAGTGTCCAATTCTGGGAGAAAAATATTTTAAACTGAACAAAAATATAAACACAAAAAAGTGTTGGTCCCATGTTTCATGAGCTGAAATTGTCACGTCCTGATCTGTTTCACCTTTCTTGTGCTTGTTTCCACCCCCCACCAGGTGTGTCCCATTTTCCCCATTATCCCCAGTTCGTCTTGTATTGTCAGGTCATCCCAGCGTTTACCCTGGTTTTCCCTGCTCTCTAGTTTTTTGTTTCTATCTTTTCTGGTTCTGACCTTTCTGCCTGCCCGTGACCCTGAGCCTGTCTGCCGTCCAGTACCTGTTGAACTCTGATCTGGTTACGAACCTCTGCCTGTCCTCGACCTGCCCTTTTCCTGCTCCCCGTGTTATAATAAATTATCTGAGAACCGAACCATCCGCCTCCTGGGTCTGCGTCTGGGTCATATCCTGAGTCCTGATAGAAATATAACATCCCAGAAATGTTCCATACGCACAAAAAATCTTATTTCTCCTTTGCCAAGATAATTCATCCACCTGACAGGTGTGGCATATCAAAAAGCTGATTAAACAGTATGATCATTACACAGGTGCACCTTGTGCTGGGGACAATTAAAGTCCACTCTAAAATGGATGTCACAAAATGGATGCCACAGATGTCTCAAGTTTTGAGGGAGTGTGCAGTTGGCATGCTGTCTGCAAGAATGTCCATCAGAGCTGTTGCCCGGAGAATGTAATGTTAATTTCTCTACCACAAGCCGCCTCCAATGTTATTTTAGAGAATTTGGCAGTTTTCCAACCGGTCTCACAACCTCAGACCACATGTAACCACACCAGCCCAGGACCTCCATATCTGGCTTCTTCACCTGCGGGATCGTCTGAGACCAGCCACCCGGACAGCTGATGAAACTGTGGGTTTGCACAACCAAAGAATTTCTGCACAAACTGTCTCAGGGAAGCTCATCTGCGTGCTCGTCATCCTCACCAGGGTCTTGACCTGACTGCAGTTCGGTGGTGCTCACCTTCGATGGCCACTGACAAGCTGAAGAAGTGTGCTCTTCACGATGAATCCCGTTTTGAGCAGTTTGCTGATGTCATTTTTGTGAACAGAGTGCCCCATAGTGGCAGTGGGGTTATGGTACGGGCAGGCATAAGCTACGGACAACAAACACAATTGGCCCCATGTCGCAAGGATCTGTACACAACTCCTGGAAGCTGAAAATGTCCCAGTTCTTCCATGGCCTGCATACTCACCAGACATGTCACCCAATGAGCATGTTTTAAAACATACCATATTTATTATTACCACTTACGTTGTTGTTTGACTCATGGAAACTGCATTCAAAACAGTCTTCATGCCTGTGTGTGTGTGTGTCTGTGTGTGTGTTTGTGTGTGTAAACAAATCTTGGTTTCTGAGAAGTAATAGGGTAAACCTCCATTGAGCCCTGGTGTATGTGTGTGTGTGTGTGTGTGTGTGTGTGTGTGTGTGTGTGTGTGTGTGTGTGTGTGTGTGTGTGTGTGTGTGACACTGTGGGAGATAAAAACAGAAAGAAACCTGACCATATACACTGAGTATACCAAACATTAGGAACCCCTTCCTAATAATGATTTGCATCCCCCCCTTTTCCCCTCAGAACAGACTTAATTCATCGGGGCATGGACTCTGCAAGGTATCGTTAGCGTTCCACATGGATGCTGGTCCATGTTGACTCCAATGCTTCCCACAGTTGGCTGGATGTCCTTTGGGTGGTGGACCATTCTTGATACACACAGGAAACTGTTGAGTGTGATAAACCCAGCAGCATTGCAGTTCTTGTCACAAACCGGTGCGCCTGGCACCTACTACCATACCCCGTTCAATGGTACTTAAATCTTTTCCATTCACCCTCTCAATGCCACACATACACAATCCATGTCTGAATTGTCTCAAGGCTTAAAAATCTTTCTTTAACCCGTCTCCTCCTCTTCATCTACACTGATTGAAGTGGATTTAACAGGTGACATCAATATGGGATCATAGCCTTCACCTGGATTCACCTGGTCAGTCTGTCATGGAAAGAGCATGTTTAGTATACTCAGTGTATTGTCACCTGGTTTGTGTGACTCATGGAAACAACATAATATCTTCTGAGAAGTAAGAGGATAAAGTGCCACAGTTAGTTATTAAAACCTCTGTTATAACTGTGGGCGTAACCTCTCAGCAGCATGACACATCTAAAACTAACAGTTTCACAACCGCCCTTTGTCACAGTTCCCTTGGAATGCTCCTTAATGGCGTTGTTATCTCTTTGTTTGCTTATGTCCTTATGGCTGTGTGCTGTGCTGTTCCTTACCGTAGCCGGTACCTGGAACCTGTGGCCTTAGACCTGTACTATGTAGACCACAAGCCCTTCTGCCTGGCTGTGTAGCTGGTCTCTACCCAACAGTCCAATGTCCATTTAGATAATAAGTCTGAAGAGCTGACGCAGAGCGAGGCAGGGTTACAGCAGGCTGCTATCTGATTACTATCAACACACAGGTCACAAACACAGCTAGAGAGAGAGAGAGAGGCAGACAGGTAGAGAGACGCTGAACGCAATGAGAACAACAACTAACTAACTAACAACTGTGGAACTGAACAGAACAGCAGACAAACAGAAGACCGAAGAAGTCCTAACAAAGAGAGACTGGTCCTAGTGGTAGTGTTAGTGAGCGACCATGGCTAAACAGACAGAGATGTTTGTCCTGCTCTTCGTCTGTCTGTCCGGGCTGGTCCAGTCTACGACAGCGATGATATTCTGGACGGCGTACGTGGGGGTACATTTCTACGACAGCAGCACTAACCAGACAGAGACCAGGTTCTGTGAGTGTGGGGTGTACGGGCGTTCCTCCCCTCTGGAGAGCGCTGCCGGGATGGTGGTCCTCCCTGCCTCAGACCCCCAGGGCTGCAGCCTGGACCCCTACCCCACCAACGACAACACCACCACCCAGGGGTTCTGGATCGCTCTGGTCAAGAGGGGAAACTGTACCTTCAGTGAGAAGATCAGGGCAGCGTGGGCCAGGGGGGCGGCGGCCGTAGTGGTCTATAACCTGGATGGAACCGGTAACAGCTCAGATTACATGGCTCACAGTGACACCTCTGGCACCGTGGCCATCATGATCGGTAACCTCCAGGGGGTTGAGATCGCCAACATAGTGCGGAGTGGTGTGGCCGTCTCCATGGTGATCGAGGTGGGCAAAGCCCATGGGCCCTGGATGGACACCTATTGGCTCTACTTCCTGTCTATCGCCTTCTTCATTGTGACGGGTGCCTCCATTGTCTACTTCGGATTCATCTCCGCCCACCGACTGCATAGTCTCAGGGTGATCCATCTCACCGATAGGCGGCTGAGGAATGAGGCCAAGAAAGCGATTGGTCGGCTGGAGGTGCGTACGCTGAAGCGCGGGGATGAGGAGACGAAGCCGGACAGCCACACCTGTGCCGTGTGTATCGAGTCATACCGCCCAGGAGATGTAGTGACCGTCCTGACCTGTGGTCATCTGTTCCACAAGGCCTGTATCGAGCCCTGGCTGCTGGACAAGAGGACCTGCCCCATGTGTAAGGCTGACATCCTGAAGGCCTTAGGAGTGGAGGGGCCCGGGGAGGAGGAGAGCAGCAGTTCCTCTGTCCCACCACCAGATGTCCCTATCGTCACAGTGTCTGGAGGATCAGGTAGAGAGCTGCTGCATGAGGTCCCTCTCAATGACAAACACCTTCCGACCCCCACCCTGACTCCTCAACCCCCCACCGAGGCCTGGCAACTACATCACTATGACAATATAGTCTTCGAGGGAGAGACACACCCTCAGGGGAACGTGGCCACCAGAGGATAGACGACAACAACAACACTGGATAATGGTCATTTCTACCTGGAGCACGAACAACAACCCATAGACAGCTTCACACAGCTACAGCAGTGGCTTGTGATGTGCTGTACTATCACTGTTAGCTAAACCATATCTACTGTACTGCTAGGAAAATATCTCCCTGGATTCAAACCCGGTTTACTGATGATCAAATAACTATCATGGCAGTAGATTCTACCTCTGCTTATCTGCACAGAGAGCTGGAGCCTAAACCCTGGTCCAGGAAGCTGCAGGTGTGCACGCTTCTCTTTGAGATCAAAGTTACTTCTTTATCATTTCTTAAATGAACAAACGATCACTTGTATGATGATGAGAAAGGCTGAATATATTTCTCTATTAAATTGATATCTCTGCTGCATTTTGAAAAGTAGATATTCTGAGAGTAAAACAAAAATCAGTATTTAAGAAGGAATCGAACTACAGTATACTGTAATGGTTCACATATGAAATGAAATGATTAACCAACAAAACAGAATATGTACTAACTTACGTACTAACCTGGTTTAGTATCGCTAGAGATGTACTGTACATGTGTCTGTGGCAGGGTATGTTTCAATTCCATTTCAAATCAGTCAATTCAGAAAGTGAATTCAATTCATAAGTTGATCAAATCTTCATTAAAAACAAATGGCACTTTTGAATACAATTTCAATGAATATCCTGAAGTGACAATGGAAGCCATGTTGAGTTTTCTTAACCTGGACTGGTCATGTGGTGAGAAGGGACGCCTGGGCCTAATGATGAGAGCTCTGCCAGTCTGAGACCAGGAGAGGGGAGGGGAGGATGAGAGGAGAAGAGGGAAGGGAGAGAGGAGGAGGAGAGGGGGGGGGGGGGGTGAGTGGAGAAGAGGGAAGGGAGAGAGAAGGAGGAGAGGGGGGGATGAGTGGAGAAGAGGGAAGGGTGAGAGGAGGAGGAGAGGAGAGGGGAGGGGAGGGGAGGGGTGGGGAGGATGAAAAGAGAAGAGGGAAGGGTGAGAGGAGGAGAAGAGGAGAGGAGGAGGAGAGAAGAGGGAAGAGTGAAAGGAGGAGAGGAGGAGGAGAGGAGAAGAGGGAAGGGTGAGAGGAGAAGAGGAGGAGAAGGAGAGGGGAGCAGAGGATAAGAGAGGATGAGAAAGTCTATAATTACCTCCTAGCAGCAGGACTCCACTCACCTCACACCTACTGATCAGCCATAATCACCTCCCTCCCACTCAGGGGCCTGTAGTGTGTGTGTGTGTGTATGTGTGTGTGTGTGTGTGTGTGTGTGTGTGTGTGTGTGTGTGTGTGTGTGTGTGTGTGTGTGTGTGTGTGTGTGTGTGTGTGTGTGTGTGTGTGTGTGTGTGTGTGTGTGGAAGCTCCCCAGGATGTGGCTAATAGAACTTGGTCATTAAACCCAGCTGAATGACTGCTGCCCTCTTCTGCCTGGGGTTGAATGGTGGGAACCCGGTTACCGAGAACTACAGCGATTTACCGGCCAAACCACTCCCTTTTCCCGGAATAAATAACAGAGAGAAACCAGTAAATTCTAATAAATTATTTATATGAACAGCAAGGCGTGGAATGGAAATGTTAAATTAGATGTGATGTCTAAATCTGTCTTCTCTACGGCCTCTGCATAATGAATCATCAACACTCAGGGTTGGGACAGACAGCCCATCTCAGTATGGAGCACAGTTCATAATGCAGGGTATTCCTACATTTTCTGCAGCATAGTCTATGATACAGTAATATAAATATAAAGAATGAATGCGCATCTAATTTACCCATCTCCATCTGGCTCCATTTGGGTCATCTTATTTTTTTTATATTGTAAATATGTTTTATTTTATTTTATCGCAGCTACAGAGTTTTAAAACAGCCTGTCACTCGAATATCACGAAGGAGCACTCTGTCTTTCTCTCTCTCCATCAACTCCATTCAAATCGCATACAAAATAGATCATCCTGTTCTAGATTGTTCGATACACTGTGGGGCAAAAAGGTATTTAGTCAGCCACCAATTGTGCAAGTTCTCCCACTTAAAATGATGAGAGAGGCCTGTAATTTTCATCATAGGTACACTTCAACTATGACAGACAAAATTAGAAAAAACATCCAGAAAATCACATTGTAGCATTTTTAATGAATTTATTTGCAAATTATGGTGGAAAATAAGTATTTGGTCAATAACAAAAGTTTATCTCAATACTCTGTTATATACCCTTTGTTGGCAATGACAGAGGTCAAACGTTTTCTGTAAGTCTTCACAAGGTTTTCACACACTGTTGCTGGTATTTTGTCCCATTCCTCCATGCAGATCTCCTATAGAGCAGTGATGTTTTGGGGCTGTTGCAGGACAACACAGACTTTCAACTCCCTCCAAAGATTTTCTATGGGGTTGAGATCTGGAGACTGGCTAGGCCACTCCAGGACCTTGAAATGCTTCTTACGAAGCCACTCCTTCGTTGCCCGGGCGGTGTGTTTGGGATCATTGTCATGCTGAGAGACCCAGCCACGTTTCATCTTCAATGCCCTTGCTGATGGAAGGAGGTTTTCACTCAAAATCTCACGATACATGGCCCCATTCATTCTTTCCTTTACACGGATCAGACGTCCTGGTCCCTTTGCAGAAAAACAGCCCCAAAGCATGATGTTTCCACCCCCATGCTTCACAGTAGGTATGGTGTTCTTTTGATGCAACTCAGCATTCTTTGTCCTCCAAACACGACAAGTTGAGTTTTTACCAAATAGTTATATTTTGGTTTCATCTGACCATATGACATTCTCCCAATCTTCTTCTGGATCATCCAAATGCTCTCTAGCAAACTTCAGACGGGCCTGGACATGTACTGGCTTAAGCAGGCACTGCAGGATTTGAGTCCCTGGCGGCGTAGTGTGTTACTGATGGTAGGCTTTGTTACTTTGGTCCCAGCTCTCTGCAGGTCATTCACTAGGTCCCCCCATGTGGTTCTGGGATTTTTGCTCACCATTCTTGTGATCATTTTGATCCTACGGGGTGAGATCTTGCGTGGAGCCCCAGGTCGAGGGAGATTATCAGTGGTCTTGTATGTCTTCCATTTCCTAATAATTGCTCCCACAGTTGATTTATTCAAACCAAGCTGCTTACCTATTGCAGATTCAGTCTTCCCAGCCTGGTGCAGGTCTACAATTTTGTTTCTGGTGTCCTTTGACAGCTCTTTGGTCTTGGCCATAGTGGAGTTTGGAGTGTGACTGTTTGAGGTTGTGGACAGGTGTCTTTTATACTGATAACAAGTTCAAACAGGTGCCATTAATTCAGGTAACGAGTGGAGGACAGAGGATCCTCTTAAAGAAGAAGTTACAGGTCTGTGAGAGCCAGAAATCTTGCTTGTTTTTTAGGTGACCAAATACTTATTTTCCACCATAATTTGCAAATAAATTCATTAAAAATCCTACAATGTGATTTTCTGGATTTTTTTTCTCATTTTGTCTGTCATAGTTGAAGTGTACGTATGATGAAAATTACAGGCCTCTCTCATCTTTTTAAGTGGGAGAACTTGCACAATTGGTGGCTGACTAAATACTTTTTTGCCCCACTGTGTCATCAGTATAGAAATTAAACTTAAATTTTTTCACTGAGTTACAGATATCATTTATGTATATAATGAATAATAAAGGACCTAAAATCAAACCATGTGGGACTCCTTTGTGTACAGTGATAAAATCTGATTGTACCCCATCTGCAATAATAACCTGAGATCTATCACCGAGAAAATTCTGAAACCACAAACATGTGTCTGAGGCCAACCCCAATGAGGTCAGTCTCTCAGGCAGAAAATAATGATCAATTGTATCGAAAGCCTTCGACAGGTCAACAAACAAAGCAACACAGTTCAACTTCTTATCCAAAGCTCTTACAATATCATTTACAACCAGTGTGGTGGCTGTGATAGTAACCGGATAGTAACTGGACTGGAATTTGTTCAGAATGCAGTTGTCAGTATCAGGAATCAAGGTAAGACCCAGATGCAGACTGTTGAAGTAACACTGTTTATTGTAGCAACAGGGGCAGGCAATGAGAGGTCAAGGCAGGCAGGGGTTGCAAATCCAGGGTAGGGCAAAGGTGCAGGACAGCAGGCGGACTCAGGGTCAGGGACAGGCAGGGTTCAGTAATCCAGAAGTGGAGCAAAGGTACAGGACGGCAGGCTCAGGGTCAGGCAGCGAGGTCAGGCGGGTGGGTTACAGGGTCAGGACAGGCAAAGGTCAAAACCCGGAGTACTAGGAAAGAGAGGCTGGGAAACGATAGGAGCTGACAGAAAAAACGCTGGTAAGCTTGAACGAACAAGACGAACTGGAAACAGACAAAAAACACAGGTATAAATACACAAGGGATAACTGGGAAGATGGGTGACACCTGGAGGGGGTGGAGACAAGCACAAGGGCAGGTGAAACAGATCAGGGCGTGACAGTCAGACAAGAAATAGCGCAGCTGTACATTTACCAATGACTCTAACATTTTTGCAATACAAGACAGCTTAGTGATTGGTCGATAGTTATCAAGGTCACCAGTAACCCCACCTCTGTGCAGAGGCAGCACATAGGCAGTTTTCCAAATCTTAGGTGTGACCTCAGAGGTCAACGTGAGGTTCAAAATATGAGTAAGAGCACCAGAGACACGTGGTGCAGCTCTAGCCAGCAACCCTGGGTCAAGTTTGTCAGCCCCTGTTGCTTTCTTAGTGTCTATGGCTAGCAAGACATCAATAACTTTCTCCTCTGTGAAGAGGCTTAGAGAAACCCTGACCACCAGCATCAACATACTCATGCATAATCCCTTCATATGCATCTTTTCTTCCTTCGTTTGTGGTCGACATTTTCTCAACAAGATTGCCTGCTGCAATGAAGTGGTTGTTGAAGGCATTAGCAAAGTCATTGTTATCAGTAATGAGTCCAGTATCCAACCCTATCTGATTTGGGAGTGTAGAGTGTACATTGTTCTTAAATGTTTGAACTACTTTCCAGAATTTGGCTGGATTCCCATAGCAAACAGTCATTTAAACTGGTCACATAGAAATCTGATTTTGTTCTTCTAACAAGTCTGATGCACAGGTTTCTCAGCTGCCAGTCAGAGCTAGAATAAGTTTCTCTAGCCTTAGCCAATGCTACATTTTTTTAACGAATAGCATCAGAAATGTCTGAATAAACCATGAGTTTGATCTATTCTTTACTCTAACCTTAGTGTATGGAACGTGTTTATCGGCAATGGAAATAAAAACACTAGTACATTTTTAAAATAGATTCAAGATCCTGTAAGAAAGCTTGTTCTCTAAAGTTTCTGTCATTTATTTTGGTGAGAATAGGTTTGTTCCTATGAATTCTGACATCTCTAACACACACAATGGAGCAGTGATCACTGACACCTCGTGGAAATACTCCGCTAGCTCTATATTTCTGAGGTGCATTTGTTAGTATATAAATAAGCAATGAGGACTTTGCAGGCACCTTAAGAGTTGGCCTTGTTGGCTCAGTGATTAATTGTGTGAGATTTACCTCAGTAGAAAAGTCTTAAACTGTCGGAGTCCTGTGTTTTCCAATCAAAGTTAAACTCTCCTAGGAAATTACTTCAGTTGATATAAAAGTGGCTAATAATTTTGTTAAATGACTAAGCATATTCTTACTAGCAGAAGGTGGGAGATATAATCCAACAACTGTAACTTTACAGTTGTTACCTAATATAAGACTTAGAGCTAACACTTCAAATTGATTTGGAATGGAGACAAATTTAATTAGTGCAATGGAGATGTTACGGTGAGTGAATGAGGACCCAAAAGCGAACTAACTTAAACAGAGCTTCTTTAATAACCAAACATAGGTAGGCTCAGATAGACCGGCAGATTCCGACAGGACAGGACAAGGTTACAGCAAACATGACGATAGTCTGGCTCAGGCATGAAACACAACAAACAAGAATCCGACAAGGACAGGAACAAAAACAGAGAGAGATATAGGGGACTAATCAGAGGGAAAAAGGGAACAGGTGGGAAACGGGGTGACGAGGTAGTCAGGAGGAGACAAGGAACAGCTGGGGGAAAGCGGGGGAGAAAAGGTAACCTAATACGACCAGCAGAGGGAGACAGGGTGAAAGGAAAGGACAGAAAGACACAACATGACAATACATGACAGGAGAGGTCATTTTTAGCAGAGATAGCCACTCCTCCCCCTCTACTCATCCTGTCAGCTCTAAAAACATTGTACCCATCTAGTCCAATATCTGCATCATTACAATTCCTTGATAACCAAGTTTCAGATAAAACAAAGAAATCAGGACTAGCCTGAGAAACTAAAATCTTAATTAAATCAACATTTGACAATATACTACGTATATTCAAATGTAAAAAACCAAGTCCCTTATAAAAAACATGTGGATTGTTGATATCGAGCGGGGTACTTGAGGTGTTTACACAAGTATAATCGCCAGTGTGAACCAAGTGAATGGGGACCAGATTACTGAGTACATTACCCCTACATCTGATACAATACTTGCTCTAGTTATACTGGGACTAGGCCTATATCATTTTGACTGTTTAAGTACCTTTTCCATGTTGAATGATAGCAGGCGGACGCCATTTTCACCGAGGTGAAATCCATCATTGACGAAGTACCTCTGCTTTTTCCAAAAACAATCCAAACTGTCAAAAAATGACGTGCCCATGTCTTTAGAAAGACGCATCAGCCTTGGATGAAAAGACCACATACGACTAAAACTCTCAGTCCCACAACGGCGAGGAGATGGGATTGGTCCTGAGATAACGATTCTTCCTGCAAGGCTTCAAGCTGTTTCCAAGAGCAACAAGAAGTTGTTTCTGAGTCTCTCAGACTTCACTCCCATAATGTCATTTGAACCAACGTGCAACACAACTGTTCTTGACTACTGTCAAAATTCGAATTCATTCGGTGACTTTAGCACCTGGAAAACAAGTGTGCGTGTATCTTGGATTGACACTTTCCCATTGAGCTCCTGATTAAAACGCTGGCCGTTTACCATTATTGTTTTCTTCCCACGCCTTTAGCACAGATCCATTTTTATTCTTGGTTTTTCCAACTCCAACTTGGACACCACAGGTCACGGGGATCAGAGCTCCAGGAGCAGACACAGCGCGAGCAGAAGAAGACTCTTCGGGATCAGACGACCGCGGATCTGAAGGGGCTGGAACGTCAGGATCCAAAGCAGCAAAGCTGTTTGACGTCTGGAGAACACTCATTGCTTCCGTGGCTGTAGAGAATGGAGATAGAAGTCCTGGCATCGAGTCCCATGTCGTACCGCAATGGTTTGTAGCTAGCAAACCTGCCAATATGACAACTGACTTCAAAATATCAGTTACTGAGAACAGCAGGTCAAACTAGAAACATGTGGGAGGATTGAACAGATTTAATGGAGGAGGGGGCCGGAGAAATTCATGTTCATCACTCACCACGTCAGGTCATCAAACGCTCAAAAAAATGACTCCTCTGCAAAAACAAATCAATGCTAGCTACAGTAAGTTTTTACCTCATGGACCTGCGTTTACAATGTATCCCATTTCAGTTTGTGTAGTTGTTGGTTTAGCTTTCTGTAACTGTAATAAGTATGGTCTGCATGTGTAGATGCATATTGTGTCATGATTGCAAGCTGTCCGGATATCTTTTCCAACTGTCCCATTGTCTGGTTTAAATGTCCATTCTAGAATGTCATTCTAGCCCATCAGAAACGAGTATTCAACAGTTCTGTAGTATAATGTACTATACTGTATTATATTGTACTATACTGTACTATATTATACTGTACTATACTGTACTATACTGTACTGTGTTGATCCAGACTATAGTCCTCATGCTGTGTGGTGGTCAGAGCAGGGAACCAGATTAGAGTCCTAGTGTGGTGTGTGGTGGTCAGAGCAGGAAACCAGATTAGAGTCCCAGTGTAGTGTGTGGTGGTCAGAGCAGGGAACCAGATTAGAGTCCTAGTGTGGTGTGTGGTGGTCAGAGCAGGAAACCAGATTAGAGTCCTAGTGTGGTGTGTGGTGGTCAGAGCAGGAAACCAGATTAGAGTCCTAGTGTGGTGTGTGGTGGTCAGAGCAGGAAACCAGATTAGAGTCCTAGTGTGGTGTGTGGTGGTCAGAGCAGGGAACCAGATTAGAGTCCTAGTGTGGTGTGTGGTGGTCAGAGCAGGAAACCAGATTAGAGTCCTAGTGTGGTGTGTGGTGGTCAGAGCAGGGAACCAGATTAGAGTCCTAGTGTGGTGTGTGGTGGTCAGAGCAGGGAACCAGATTAGTCCTAGTGTGGGTGTGTGGTGGTCAGAGCAGGGAACCAGATTAGAGTCCTAGTGTGGTGTGTGGTGGTCAGAGCAGGGAACCAGATTAGAGTCCTAGTGTGGGTGTGTGGTGGTCAGAGCAGGGAACCAGATTAGAGTCCTAGTGTGGTGTGTGGTGGTCAGAGCAGGGAACCAGATTAGAGTCCTAGTGTGGTGTGTGGTGGTCAGAGGTTATGAAGGTATAAGAGAGACAGAAAATTGATAAACACCTAACTGGCTGAACAGGTAATAACGGAGAGAGAGAGAGAGAGAGAGAGAGTCATTCAGACTGTTACTGTGGTGGTGGTGAGGTGATTGATCTAAGAGAGAGAGAGTCATTCAGACTGTTACTGTGGTGGTGGTGAGGTGATTGATCTAAGAGAGAGTCATTCAGACTGTTACTGTGGTGGTGGTGGTGAGGTGATTGATCTAAGAGAGAGAGTCATTCAGACTGTTACTGTGGTGGTGGTGAGGTGATTGATCTAAGAGAGAGAGTCATTCAGACTGTTACTGTGGTGGTGGTGAGGTGATTGATCTAAGAGAGAGAGAGAGTCATTCAGACTGTTACAGTGGTGGTGGTGAGGTGATTGATAACGGCCGTAGAAAGGGAAAGGTTGGGTCTGAATGTTTTCATTTAAAGGAACATTGGGTCGTGTACAGAAAGACTGGTCGTGGGGTAGGTGGCTTTAGCCCCAGTTCTGTGTTGACCTTCAGTGCTGGACAGCCATCCAACAGTCCAACTCGTTAGATCTAACTGGACCACCATCACAATACTGTAGCTGAGCTCTGACACATTGGTAAAGCTAGTCTGGTTTGATGTGTGTGTTAAACCAGTGGATGGTAGTTAAAGCTGAGTGTGAGAAACAAATGACTTTTGAACGTGAGTGTAGTTTTGGCTGCTCTTACTCTGCTGATGTCCCGTGTGGCTCAGTTGGCATAGTGTCTGAAACGCGTGGGTTCGATTCTCACGGGGAACCAGCACTAAAAAGTATGAAAATGTATGCACTCACTGTACTGTAAGTCTCTCTTGATAAGAGCGTCCACTAAATGATGTAAGTCTGTGGTGTCATAAGCATATCAATATAGTTAATACTGCACTGCCATCTAGTGGAATAGATCAGTAACTTCACTTGAATTTCCTTACTTTCTATTCTGAATGTACTAGATGCAGACTACTGTCTCTTTGTAAAAAAGCTACAGTAAAAAGCTGACCTATAAAGAGGACTGTAGTCATTGTGTATTTAGTGTGGTGACCACAGACAGGCTTTAGCTGACACCTCCAGGCTGTTTCACTGTGGACATATTATTCGTCATTCACTTCATGTTATTTAAAACCACTTTAAATCAGCCTGTCTAAACTGAAAGGCCCATCTATCAGACGATGAAGAGTTCAGAAGTCCCCCTCTTCCTCTCAGTCAGCAAACTGAAGGTTTTAACTGTAGCAGCACCATCCCTCTGTGTGTGTGTGTGTGTGTGTGTGTGTGTGTGTGTGTGTGTGTGTGTGTGTGTGTGTGTGTGTGTGTGTGTGTTTGTGTGTGTGTTTGTGTGTGTGTTCTGTCCGAAGTGCTGCCTCGGAGGAAAGCTTCTGTAATGAAGTCTGACATACGCACACACACACACACACCGCACGCACGCACGCAGACACACACACACACGCACACGCACGCACGCACGCACACACACACACACACACACACACACACACACACACACACACACACACACACACACTGGCTCTCTACTCTGGGTCATTAGCTAGATGAAGGAGGAGATTTCATTTGATCAGAGAAATGTGGGATCAGAGTCAAATGAATCCATTTGCTGGATAAGTGCTTAGTAAAGGGGTTGGTCTGTCCTCTGCAGTACTTATTAACTAGAAAGCTGCTGTGCTGTGTGTTTTCTGGGAACCAGCACAGCATTCTTCACCACCTATTTTTATAACTGAATACATGGGTAGATATGTAAGGGTTAGGACATTATCAATATGTTTTAATACATTATGTTTAATGCATTGTCAATATGTTAATAGTGTTAATAGTAATGTTTTGAGTATTTGGCTTTGAGCTTTCCTGGTGTTTTCTGTCTGTGACTTTACCACTGCTCTTAACTCCCAGGAGGTGTGTTGTACGTTCATTGTTTGGTTCCTGATAGACTGTTATCAGCTCAGTCCTCTTGACCCTCTGTTCTGTACCTCAGGCTGTTCCTGTTGGTATGATGCCTTCAATCCTACCTAACCCCAACACCTAGCAGGTGTAACCTGACCCCCTCTATAACCCCACCTAGCCCCAACACACAGGAGACCCCCTCTAACCTGACCCCCTCTATAACCCCACCTAGCCCCAACACACAGGAGACCCCCTCTAACCTGACCCCATCTATAACCCTACCTAACCCCAACACACAGGAGACCCCCTCTATAACCCTACATAACCACAACACACAGGAGACCCCCTCTAACCTGAACCCCTCTATAACCCTACCTAACCCCAACACACAGGAGACCCCCTCTAACCTGAACCCCTCTATAACCCTACCTAACCCCAACACACAGGAGACCCCCTCTAACCTGACCCCCTCTATAACCCTACCTAACCCCAACACACAGGAGACCCCCTCTAACCTGACCCCCTCTATAACCCCACCTAGCCCCAACACACAGGAGACCCCCTCTAACCTGATCCGCTCTATAACCCCACCTAGCCCCACACACAGGAGACCCCCTCTAACCTAACCCCCTCTACAACCCCACCTAACCTCAACACACAGGAGACCCCCTCTAACCTGACCCCCTCTATAACCCACCTAGCCCCAACACACAGGAGACCCCCTCTAACCTGACCCCCTCTGTAACCCCACCTAACCCCAACACACAGGAGACCCCCTCTAACCTGAACCCCTCTATAACCCTACCTAACCACAACACACAGGAGACCCCATCTAACCTGACCCCCTCTATAACCCTACATAACCCCAACACACAGCAGACCCCCTCAAACCTGACCTCTCTATAACCCCACTTAACCCCAACACACAGCAGACCCCAAATAACCTGACCCCCTCTACATCCCCACTTAACCCCAACACACAGCAGACCCCCTCTAACCTGACCCCCTCTACAACCCCAACACACATCAGACCCCCTCTACAACCCCACCTAACCCCAACACACAGCAGATCCCCTCTACAACCCCACCTAACCACAACACACAGCAGACCCCCTCTACAACCCCACCTAACCCCAACACACAGCAGATCCCCTCTACAACCCCACCTAACCCCAACACACAGCAGATCCCAACCTGATAAGATGCTGATGAGATAGTGATTAGATAGTGATGATCACCAGACACAGCCCACGAGGAGGAACAATACAGTCTGCTGTCATCTTTTTGTCCCTCATTGTCCACTATGTCCTTCCTGCTACAACCCACCAGCCAGGTCTTAAGGGGTCAGCATGTTTCAGTTCGGCTGGCGCCTAGCTAGGTGAAACCAATGAGGTGCTCGCATACTCCCTTAAAAGACCTTCACTTAAAAAATGAGAAGAAAGCAGAAATAGTCCATTTCAGAATTAATCTTAAGATAACTCAAGAAATCTGTTTTTAATTTGACATCTAACTAAGATGTTTGGTACAGTATTTTTCAATAAAAAAATGTGCATGAAAACGAGTCGTCTCTTGTTGATTGATAACAAAGACTTGAAGAACCCTATTGTTGACCAACCACCGACTGAATAACCATACTGTTGACCAACCACCTACTGAAGAACCCTACTGTTGACCAACCATGTACTGAAGAACTCTACTGTTGACCAACCACCTACTGAAGAACCCTACTGTTGACCAACCACCTACTGAAGAACCCTACTGTTGACCAACCACCTACTGAAGAACCCTACTGTTGACCAAACACCTACTGAAGAACCCTACTGTTGACCAACCACCTACTGAAGAACCCTACTGTTGACCAACCACCTACTGAAGAACCCTACTGTTGACCAACCACCTACTGAAGAGCCCTACTGTTGACCAACCACCTACTGAAGAACCCTACTGTTGACCAACCACCTACTGAAGAACCCTACTGTTGACCAACCACCTACTGAAGAACTCTACTGTTGACCAACCACCTACTGAAGAACCCTACTGTTGACCAACCACCTACTGAAGAACCCTACTGTTGACCAACCACCTACTGAAGAACTCTACTGTTGACCAACCACCTACTGAAGAACCCTACTGTTGACCAACCACCTACTGAAGAACCCTACTGTTGACCAAACACCTACTGAAGAACCCTACTGTTGACCAACCACCTACTGAAGAACCCTACTGTTGACCAACCACCTACTGAAGAGCCCTACTGTTGACCAACCACCTACTGAAGAACCCTACTGTTGACCAACCACCTACTGAAGAACCCTACTGTTGACCAACCACCTACTGAAGAACTCTACTGTTGACCAACCACCTACTGAAGAACCCTACTGTTGACCAACCACCTACTGAAGAACCCTACTGTTGACCAACCACCTACTGAAGAACTCTACTGTTGACCAACCACCTACTGAAGAACCCTACTGTTGACCAACCACCTACTGAAGAACCCTACTGTTGACCAAACACCTACTGAAGAACCCTACTGTTGACCAACCACCTACTGAAGAACCCTACTGTTGACCAACCACCTACTGAAGAGCCCTACTGTTGACCAACCACCTACTGAAGAACCCTACTGTTGACCAACCACCTACTGAAGAACCCTACTGTTGACCAACCACCTACTGAAGAACTCTACTGTTGACCAACCACCTACTGAAGAACCCTACTGTTGACCAACCACCTACTGAAGAACCCTACTGTTGACCAACCACCTACTGAAGAACTCTACTGTTGACCAACCACCTACTGAAGAACCCTACTGTTGACCAACCACCTACTGAAGAACCCTACTGTTGACCAACCACCTACTGAAGAACTCTACTGTTGACCAACCACCTACTGAAGAACTCTACTGTTGACCAACCACCTACTGAAGAACTCTACTGTTGACAATTCACCAACGAAGGGGCATAGACTTCAGCTAACGACTTCGGCTTGTTGTGTGCTCAAACAAAAAGGTCACAAAATGTTGTCATAATATATGCCCAAACTCTTCTGAAGTGTTTCAGCTGGGAAGCATGTGGACGCCTTTAGGGTGAGGGATGAGGCGTAGAGGAGGAGGGAGGAGGGAGGAGGGGGAGGCAGAGAGGAGGAGGGAGGAGGGAGGAGGGGGAGGCAGAGAGGAGGAGGGAGGAGGGAGAGGAGGAGGGAGGAGGGGGAGGCAGAGAGGAGTAGTTAGCAGGGGGAGGCAGAGAGGAGGAGGGTGGAGGGGGAGGCAGAGAGGAGGAGGGAGCAGGGGAGGGGAGGAGGGGGAGGCAGAGAGGAGGAGGGAGCAGGGGGAGGCAGAGAGGAGGAGGGAGAAGGGAGAGGAGGAGGGAGGAGGGGGAGGCAGAGAGGAGGAGGGAGGAGGGGGGGCAGAGAGGAGGAGGGAGGAGGGGGGGCAGAGAGGAGGAGGGAGCAGGGGGAGGCAGAGAGGAGGAGGGAGGAGGGGGGGGCAGAGAGGAGGAGGGAGAGTGGAGTAGCCGAACACTGCCACCTGTTGGTGAAATGTTGATATTGCAGACAGAACCTCTCTCTCTCTCTCTCTCTCTCTCTCTGCCTCTATTTCGCTCTCTCTCTCCATCTCTCTCTCTCTCTCCATCTCTCTCGCTCTCTCTGCCTCTATTTTTCTCGCTCCATCTCACTCGCTCTCGCTCTCTATTTCTCTCTCTCCGTCTCTCTCGCCCTCCTCTCTTTCTGCCTCTATTTCTCTTTCTCTCTCCCGCTCTGCCTCTATTTCTCTCTCTACCTCTATTTAACTCTCTCTGCCTCTTTCTTTCTCTCTCTCTCTGTCTCCATCTCTCTCTCTCTCTCTCTCTCTCTCTCTCTCTCTCTCTCTCTCTCTATGTCTCTCTCAATTTAATTATATTTGCTTTATTGGCATGATGTAACAATGTACATATTTCCAAAGCTTACTTTGGATATTTACAATATTAACATAATAAGAATCAAAATTGTCAACGGGACAACAGTAACAACAATAACCAAGGATCAAAACAACCATACATTCAACAATAACAATAAGCAGACAGTAGAGTAGCAGGATGATTGGTCTGTCAGACACTGTCCCTCATCTCAGCAATGTAATGCGCTGCCAACCCACAGCTCTCTGTGTCCTCCCCCAACAGCACGGGTAACCTACTCTCATCAGAGAGGTCTTTGAAACCTCGAATAAGGGTTTCAAATTTGGGGAAATTACACTCTCTAATTGTTTTATATTTTTGACATTTTGTCAGGAAATGCAGCTCTGTCTCAGGTTCTGCTGTTGTGCAGTGGTTGCACAGCCTTTCCTCTACAGGGAGCCAGGTTTTCCTGTGTCTACCCTTCTCAATGACAAGGCTGTGCTCACTGAGCCTGTCTGGGTTCTGGGTTCTGGGGTGTTATTTTGGGGTCATAGTAGGGGAAACACTGTCATAGTAGGGGAAACACTGTTATAGTAGGGGAAACACTGTCATAGTAGGGGAAACACTGTTCTAGTAGGGGAAACTGTGGTGGTAGGGAAAACACTGTTATAGTAGGGGAAACACTGTTATAGTAGGGGAACACTGTTATAGTAGAGGAAACACTGTTATAGAAGTGGAAACATTGTTATAGTAGGGGAAAACACTGTTATAGAAGGGGGAACACTGTTATAGTAGGGGAAACACTGTTATAGAAGTGGAAACACTGTTATAGTAGGGAAAACACTGTTATAGAAGTGGAAACATTGTTATAGTAGGGGAAACACTGTTTTAGTAGTGTGTGTTTGTCAGTAAATGAAGGCCTCCCATCTTTTAGTTTTCTGTTGTTTCTGGGTTCTGTTTCTCTGTTCTGGGGTGTTGTTTCTGGGTTCTGGGGTGTTGTTTTGGGATTCTGGGGTGTTGTTTCTGGGTTCTGGGGTGTTGTTTCTGGGTTCTGGGGTGTTATTTTGGGGTTCTGGGGTGTTGTTTCTGGGTTCTGGGGTGTTGTTTCTGGGTTCTGGGGTGTTGTTTTGGGATTCTGGGGTGGTGTTTCTGGGTTCTGGGGTGTTGTTTCTGGGTTCTGGGGTGTTGTTTCTGGGTTCTGGGGTGTTGTTTTGGGGTTCTGGGGTGTTGTTTCTGGGTTCTGGGGTGATATCTATTGTTATTGTGTTTCAGTGTGTCTCTATTGTATTGCAGCAGAAGCAGCTTTTTCTTTGTAATTATGACGAGTCAGCAGTGAACCTATTCACACACACTGACTATATGTCAGTAGTAAACCTATTCACACACTGACCATCTGTCAATAGTAAACCTATTCACACACTGACCATCTGCCAATAGAAAACCTATTCACACACTGACCATCTGCCAATAGTAAACGTATTCACACACTGACCATCTGCCAGTAGTAAACCTATTCACACACTGACCATCTGTCAGTAGTGAACCTATTCACAGACTGACCATCTGCCAGGAGTAAACCAATTTACACACACTGTCCATCTGCAATAGTGAACCTATTCACACACACTGACCATCTGTGAGGAGTAAACCTATTCACACACTGACCATCTGCCAGGAGTAAACCTATTCACACACTGACTATCTGCCAGTAGTGAACCTATTCACAAACTGACTATCTGCCAGTAGTAAACCTATTCACACACACTGACCATATGCCAGTAGTAAACCTATTCACACACACCGACCATCTTCCATAGTGAACCTATTCACACACACTGACCATCTGTCAGTAGTGAACCTATTCACACACTGACCACCTGTCAGTAGTGAACCTATTCACACACACTGACCATCTATCAGTAGTGAACCTATTCACACACACTGACCATCTGTCAGTAGTGAACTTATTCACACACACTGACCATCTGTCAGTAGTGAACCTATTCACACACTGACCATCTGTCAGTAGTGAACCTATTCACACACACTGACCATCTATCAGTAGTGAACCTATTCACACACTGACCATCTGTCAGTGGTGAACCTATTCACACACTGACCATCTACCAGGAGTAAACCTATTCACACACTGACTATCTGCCAGTAGTCAACCTATTCCCACACTGACCATCTGCCATAGTAAACCTATTCACACACACACTGACCTTCTGCCAGCAGTAAACCTATTCACACACTGACTATCTGCCAGTAGTGAACCTATTCACACACTGACTATCTCCCAGTAGGTAACCTATTCACACACACTGACCTTCTGCTAGGAGAAAACCTATTCACACACACTGACCATCTGCCATAGTGAACCTATTCACACACACTGACCATCTGTCAGGAGTAAACCTATTCACACACTGACCATCTGCCAGGAGTAAACCTATTCACACACTGACTATCTGCCAGTAGTCAACCTATTCCCACACTGACCATCTGCCATAGTAAACCTATTCACACACGCTGACCTTCTGCCAGTAGTAAACCTATTCACACACACTGACCATCTGCCATATTGAACCTATTCACACACACTGACCATCTGTCAGTAGTGAACCTATTCACACACTGACCATCTGTCAGTAGTGAACCTATTCACACACACTGATCGTCTGTCAGTAGTGAACCTATTCACACACTGCCCATCTGTCAGTTGTAAACCTATTCACACACTGACCATCTGGCAGTAGTGAACCTATTCACACACACTGACCTTCTGCTAGTAGTAAACCTATTCACACACACTGACCATCTGTCAGTAGTGAACCTATTCACACACACTGACCATCTATCAGTAGTGAACCTATTCACACACTGACCATCTGCCAGTAGTAAACCTATTCACACACTGACCATCTGTCAGTAGTGAACCTATTCACACACTGACCTTCTGCCAGGAGTAAACCTGTTCACACACTGACCATCTGTCAGTAGTGAACCTATCCACACACTGACCATCTGCCAGGAGTAAATCTATTCACACACTACCTATCTCGCAGTAGTGAACCTATTCACACACTGACCATCTGCCAGTAGTAAACCTATTCACACACTGACCATCTGTCAGAGTCAACCTTTTCACACACTCTGACCATCTGCCAGTAGTAAACCTATTCACACACTGACCGTCTGTCAGTAGGGAACCTATTCACACACACTGACCATCTGTCAGTAGTGAACCTATTCACACACACTGACCATCTATCAGTAGTGAACCTATTCACACACTGACCATCTGCCAGTAGTAAACCTATTCACACACTGACCATCTGTCAGTAGTGAACCTATTCACACACTGACCTTCTGCCAGGAGTAAACCTGTTCACACACTGACCATCTGTCAGTAGTGAACCTATTCACACACTGACCATCTGTCAGTAGTAAACCTATTCACACACAATGACCATCTGCCATAGTGAACCTATTCACACACACTGATCGTCTGTCAGTAGTGAACCTATTCACACACTGCCCATTTGTCAGTTGTAAACCTATGCACACACTGACCATCTGGCAGTAGTGAACCTATTCACACACACTGACCTTCTGCTAGTAGTAAACCTATTCACACACAATGATCATCTGTCAGTAGTGAACCTATTCACACACTGCCCATCTGTCAGTTGTAAACCTATTCACACACTGACCATCTGGCAGTAGTGAACCTATTCACACACACTGACCTTCTGCTAGTAGTAAACCTATTCACACACACTGATCGTCTGTCAGTAGTGAACCTATTCACACACTGCCCATCTGTCAGTTGTAAACCTATTCACACACTGACCATCTGTCAGTAGTGAACCTATTCACACACTGACCATCTGTCAGTAGTGAACCTATTCACACACTGACCATCTGCCAGGAGTAAACCTATTCACGCACTACCTATCTCGCAGTAGTGAACCTATTCACACACTGACCATCTGCCAGTAGTAAACCTATTCACACACTGACCATCTGTCAGAGTCAACCTTTTCACACACTCTGACCATCTGCCAGTAGTAAACCTATTCACACACTGACCGTCTGTCAGTAGGGAACCTATTCACACACACTGACCATCTGTCAGTAGTGAACCTATTCACACACACTGACCATCTATCAGTAGTGAACCTATTCACACACTGACCATCTGCCAGTAGTAAACCTATTCACACACTGACCATCTGTCAGTAGTGAACCTATTCACACACTGACCTTCTGCCAGGAGTAAACCTGTTCACACACTGACCATCTGTCAGTAGTGAACCTATCCACACACTGACCATCTGCCAGGAGTAAATCTATTCACACATTGCCTATCTGGCAGTAGTGAACCTATTCACACACACTGACCTTCTGCTAGTAGTAAACCTATTCACACACACTGACCATCTGCCATAGTGAACCTATTCACACACTGACCACCTGCCATAGTGAACCTATTCACACACACTGACCATCTGTCAGGAGTAAACCTATTCACACACTGGCCATCTGCCAGGAGTCAACCTATTCACACACTGACTATCTGCCAGTAGTCAACCTATTCCCACACTGACCATCTGCCATAGTGAACCTATTCACACACACTGACCATCTGTCAGTAGTGAACCTATTCACACACTGACCATCTGCCAGGATTAAACCTATTCACACACTGACCATCTGTCAGTAATGCACCTATTCACACTCACTGACCATCTGTCAGTAGTGAACCTATTCACACACTGACCATCTGTCAGTAGTGAACCTATTCACACACACTGACCATCTGTCAGTAGTGGACAGTTGAGTGAAGGCATTCATAAGACTGACCATTTGGATCGCTAAAGGTGGATATGTAGCGAAACAGAGGAAAATAGTTTGAAAGACTGGTGCAGTTTTACAATTTTGGTCTATGGACTCTTCCTGTCTGTAGTTTTTCTTTCTCTCTGTTTATCCATGGTGTTTCTCTCTCTCTCTCTTTCTCTCTCTCTCTCTCTCTCTCTCTCTCTCTCTCTCTCTCTCTCTCTCTGTCTCCCCCCCTCTCTCTCTCTATCTCTGTCTCTCTCTGTCCCCCCCCCTCTCTCTCTCTCTATCTCTATCTCTGTCTCTCTCGTTCTCTTTCTGTGGTGTCAGTCTCCCCACCCACGTCTTGCCCAGGTTGCCCAGGGTTTTGTATTCATCCAATGCCAGGGGTCTAGGGTTCCAGCGTGGGTGATGCCCGCTGGCACAGACTGGTGGATACAGCCTCGGAGTTCACTGCCAGAGAGCGAGGAGGGACAGGGAGAGGGAGAAGAGAAGGGGGAGGCAAGAGAGATGTTCACTTCCAGAGTGAGATAGGAAAGAGAAAGGCGGAGAGAGTGAGAGAGAAAAAGAGAAAGAGGGAGAGGGGAGAGTTCTCTCGTTTCCGTTGTGTCAGGATGGAGAAACAGACATGCATTCAGTCTCCGGCTACATACCCTGATGCCCACTTCCAAATCCAGCCCTAACCACTACTCTCTACCACCTTTACACCTAGCCTAGATTTCCTCCACACTTTTTTATTTTCTTTTATTTTATTCTCTGGTCCTGAGGAGCTTTCATCTGCAGAGATGTATCGGAATAAGTAACTGTTTGCACTAAATCTTTTAGGAAATCTGTCTGTGCGCCACATCTCTGAAGATATACGTCATAAACTCATATCAGATCTACATCATATACTCATATCAGATCTACATCAGATCTACTTCAGATCTATGTCATATTCTCATATCAGATCTACATCAGATCTACGTCAGATCTACGTCATATTCTCATATCAGATCTACATCAGATCTACATCAGATCTACGTCAGATCTACGTCATATATATTTCTATCTAGTTCAATTTAACGGTCATGTTTTTCCCAAATATATTTATAGCTTATTTGTGTCTGTGTCAGTGGTGAGTGAACACAGTGTATGGTGTCTATTGTCTTGGAGACAATGGGTGTGTTTGTAGCTGGAGGAGAACGGATGCTATTGTCCTGGTTCTATATGAGCAGGTCTGGATTACACCCCACTGAAGGCCCCTATTGTTGGGGGAGAAGAACGGATACAGGGGGTGGGGCTGGTTGGTAGAGGGATACACAGAGGCTGTACATTATCCCCTTAGAAAAAGTTGTTCCAAAAGGGCTATTCGGCTGTCCCCATATGTATAGAGGGTTCTACATGGAACCCAAAACGGTTCTACCTGAAACCAAAAGAGTTCTACCTGGACCAAACAAGGAGAGGAGGGCTTGGCCTGTAAATTGGTAAGGGGAGAGGAGGGCTGTGTCTGTACATTGGTAAGGGGAGAGCAGGGTGAGGATGGCTGGGTCTGTATGTTGGTAAGGGGAGAGGAGGGAGAGAACGAGAGGAGGGAGAGAAGGGCTGGGTCTGTATGTTGGTAAGGGGAGAGGAGGGAGAGAACGAGAGGAGGGAGAGAAGGGCTGGGTCTGTATGTTGGTAAGGAGAGAGGAGGGACAGGAGGGTTGGGTCTACGTTGGTAAGGAGAGAGGAGGGAGAGGAGGGCTGGGTCTGTACGTTGTAAGGGGAGAGGAGGGCTGGGTCTGTACGTTGGTACGGGGAGAGGAGGGAGAGGAAGGCTGGGTCTACGTTGGTAAGGGGAGAGGGGGGAGAGGAGGGCTGGGTCTACGTTGGTAAGGAGAGAGGGGGGAAAGGAGGGCTGGGTCTACGTTGGTAAGGGGAGAGGAGGGAGAGGAGGGCTGGGTCTGTACGTTGGTACGGGGAGAGGAGGGAGAGGAAGGCTGGGTCTACGTTGGTAAGGGGAGAGGGGGGAGAGGAGGGCTGGGTCTAATTTGGTAAGGGGAGAGGAGGGCTGGGCCTGTAAGTTGGTAAGGGGAGAGGAGGGCTGGGTCTGTACATTAGTAAGGGGAGAGGAGGGTGAGGATGGCTGGGTCTGTATGTTGGTAAGGGGAGAGGAGGGAGAGAAGGAGAGGAGGGAGAGATGAGCTGGGTCTGTATGTTGGCAAGGGGAGAGGAGGGAGAGAAGGGCTGGGTCTGTATGTTGGTAAGGAGAGAGGAGGGAGAGAAGGGCTGGGTCTGTACGTTGGTAAGGGGAGAGGAGGGAGAGGAGGGCTGGGTCTGTATGTTGGTAAGGGGAGAGGAGGGAGAGAAGGGCTGGGTCTGTACATTGGTAAGGAGAGAGGAGGGAGAGGAGGGCTGGGTCTGTACGTTGGTAAGGGGAGAGGAGGGAGAGAAGGGCTGGGTCTGTACGTTGGTAAGGGGAGAGGAGGGAGAGGAGGGCTGGGTCTGTACATTGGTAAGGAGAGAGGCGGGACAGGAGGGCTGGGTCTGTACATTGGTAAGGAGAGAGGAGGGAGAGGAGGGCTGGTCTGTACGTTGGTAAGGAGAGAGGAGGGAGAGGAGGGCTGGGTCTGTACGTTGGTAAGGAGAGAGGAGGGAGAGGAGGGCTGGGTCTGTACGTTGGTAAGGGGAGAGGAGGGAGAGGAGGGCTGGGTCTGTATGTTGGTAAGGGGAGAGGAGGGAGAGGAGGGCTGGGTCTGTACGTTGGTAAGGGGAGAGGAGGGCTGGGTCTGTACGTTGGTAAGGGGAGAGGGGGGAGAGGAGGGCTGGGTCTGTATGTTGGTAAGGGGAGAGGAGGGCTGGGTCTGTACGTTGGTAAGGGGAGAGGAGGGCTGGGTCTGTACGTTGGTAAGGGGAGAGGAGGGCTGGGTATGTACGTTGGTAAGGGGAGAGGAGGGAGAGGAGGGCTGGGTCTGTATGTTGGTAAGGGGAGAGGAGGGAGAGGAGGGCTGGGTCTGTACGTTGGTAAGGAGAGAGGAGGGAGAGGAGAGCTGGGTCTGTAAGTTGGTAAGGGGAGAGGAGGGAGAGGAGGGCTGGGTCTGTATGTTGGTAAGGGGAGAGGAGGGAGAGGAGGGCTGGGTCTGTACGTTGGTATGGGTAGAGGAGGGAGAGAAGGGCTGGGTCTGTACGTTGGTAAGGGGAGAGGAGGGAGAGGAGGGCTGGGTCTGTATGTTTGTAAGGGGAGAGGAGGGAGAGGAGGGATGGGTCTGTCAGTTGGTAAGGAGAGATGAGGGAGAGAAGGGCTGGGTCTGTACGTTGATAAGGAGAGAGGAGGGAGAGGAGGGCTGGGTCTGTATGTTGGTAAGGGGAGAGGAGGGCTGGGTCTGTACGTTGGTAAGGGGAGAGGAGGGCTGGGTCTGTATGTTGGTAAGGAGAGAGGAGGGACAGGAGGGCTGGGTCTGTACGTTGGTAAGGGGAGAGGAGGGAGAGGAGGGCTGGGTCTGTACGTTGGTAAGGGGAGAGGAGGGCTGGGTCTGTACGTTGGTAAGGGGAGAGGAGGGCTGGGTCTGTACGTTGGTAAGGGGAGAGGAGGGCTGGGTCTGTACGTTGATAAGGAGAGAGGAGGGCTGGGTATGTACGTTGGTTAGGGGAGAGGAGGGAGAGGAGGGCTGGGTCTGTATGTTGGTAAGGGGAGAGTAGGGGGAGAAGGGCTGGGTCTGTATGTTGGTAAGGGGAGAGGAGGGAGAGGAGGGCTGGGTCTGTATGTTGGTAAGGGGAGAGGAGGGCTGGGTCTGTACGTTGGTAAGGAGAGAGGAGGGCTGGGTCTGTACGTTGGTAAGGGGAGAGGAGGGCTGGGTCTGTACGTTGGTAAGGGGAGAGGATGGCTGGGTCTGTACGTTGGTAAGGGGAGAGGAGTGCTGGGTCCGTACGTTGGTAAGGGGAGAGGAGGGCTGGGTATGTACGTTGGTAAGGGGAGAGGAGGGAGAGGAGGGCTGGGTCTGTATGTTGGTAAGGGGAGAGGAGGGAGAGGAGGGCTGGGTCTGTACGTTGGTAAGGGGAGAGGAGGGCTGGGTATGTACGTTGGTAAGGGGAGAGGAGGGAGAGGAGGGCTGGGTCTGTACGTTGGTAAGGAGAGAGGAGGGAGAGGAGGGCTGGGTCTGTACGTTGGTAAGGGGAGAGGAGGGAGAGAAGGGCTGGGTCTGTACGTTGGTAAGGGGAGAGGAGGGCTGGGTCTGTACGTTGGTAAGGGGAGAGGAGGGAGAGGAGGGCTGGGTCTGTATGTTGGTAAGGGGAGAGGAGGGAGAGGAGGGCTGGGTCTGTTAGTTGGTAAGGAGAGAGGAGGGAGAGGAGGGCTGGGTCTGTACGTTGGTAAGGGGAGAGGAGGGAGAGAAGGGCTGGGTCTGTATGTTGGTAAGGGGAGAGGAGGGAGAGAAGGGCTGGGTCTGTACGTTGGTAAGGAGAGAGCAGGGAGAGGAGGGCTGGGTCTGTACGTTGGTAAGGAGAGAGGAGGGAGAGGAGGGGTTACTGGGTTGGTGAGGATGGAAAAAGGACAGTAGAGGTATTGTGCTCTAGAAGTTAGAGGTTGGTAATGTATACGTGGGCTGAGGCTGTAGGTTGGAGAACATTGTAGAACAGTGTATGTGAATACGTAAGCAGAGAGGAGTCTGCCCCCAGGATAGACCCAGATCCTTACAGCAGAGAGAGACCATATTTACTTAACTCAGTTTGTTTGTGTTCATTGTTCTCCTGACCCCACACACACACACACAGAGACACAGGTTCCAGCATGTATCCTACACACCCAGACAGCTGTGAACACCTAAGTGGAGTATTTGAGACACTAACCCTAGTGATTACCCACAATGCTTAGCGCCTGCTTTAGAGCTCAGCATGTGAGAGCTACAACTAAGCCCTGCGTGGGTCCATGGGAAATACACACACGCACACGCACACACACACACACACACACACACACACACACACACACACACACACACACACACACACACACACACACACACACACACACACACACACACACACACACACACACACACACAGTCCCAGCCCAAAACCTTCATTATTATCACCTTCCTGAGCTCACATGAGAAGAAGCCTCACTCCCACAGAATCTGATGGAAGTGGTGATGTTGTGTATGTTTGTGTGTGTGATCCTGTTATTTACCCTCACGGCTGTGTGACAGTAGCCATTGGCATGGCGATGTGTTGTTTACGTCTGCTGCTGCAACACGATCAAATCCTGATCTAATACATGACCCTGACACAGTGTGAATGTAGAGGGGTTGTACTTAGCCTGATGTTTTCCACTCTCTTCTTTAGTAAATTTAGATATCACTTTCTTACAGTCACATTCACAAGTGTTATAGTCATCTGTCTCTCTGTCTCTCTGTGTTATAGAGTCATCTGTCTCTCTGTCTCTCTGTGTTATAAAGTCATCTGTCTCTCTGTCTCTCTGTGTTTTAGAGTCATCTGTCTCTCTGTCTCTCTGTGTTATAGTCATCTGTCTCTCTGTCTCTCTGTGTTTTAGAGTCATCTGTCTCTCTGTCTCTCTGTATTATAGAGTCATCTGTCTCTCTGTGTTATAGAGTCATCTGTCTCTCTGTGTTATAGAGTCATCTGTCTCTCTATCTCTCTGTGTTATAGTCATCTGTCTCTCTGTCTCTCTGTGTTTTAGAGTCATCTGTCTCTCTGTCTCTCTGTATTATAGAGTCATCTGTCTCTCTGTGTTATGAAGTCATCTGTCTCTCTGTCTCTCTGTGTTTTAGAGACATCTGTCTCTCTGTCTCTCTGTATTATAGAGTCATCTGTCTCTCTGTCTCTCTGTATTATAGAGTCATCTGTCTCTCTGTGTTATGAAGTCATCTGTCTCTCTGTGTTATAGAGTCATCTGTCTCTCTGTCTCTCTGTATTATAGAGTCATCTGTCTCTCTGTGTTATGAAGTCATCTGTCTCTCTGTCTCTCTGTGTTATAGAGTCATCTGTCTCTCTGTGTTATAAAGTCATCGGTCTCTCTGTCTCTCTGTGTTATAGTCATCGGTCTCTCTGTCTCTCTGTGTTACAGTCATCGGTCTCTCTGTCTCTCTGTGTTATAGTCATCGGTCTCTCTGTCTCTCTGTGTTATAGTCATCGGTCTCTCTCTCTCTCTCTCTCTCTCTCTCTCTCTCTCTCTCTCTCTCTGTCTCTCTCTCTCTCTCTCTCTCTCTCTCTCTCTCTCTCTCTCTCTCTCTCTCTCTCTCTCTCTCTCTCTCTCTCTCTCTCTCTCTCTCTCTCTCTCTCTCTGTCTGTAATGACCATGTCATATTTTACAGTTTTTTTTGATTGCTTAAGCACGATTTTCAAAATAGGGCCTGTGTTTTCAAAACACTACACACAATTAGCACAACCACACACCCAATTAGCAAAACACTACAGATCCTTTGCAAAATTAAACACTCACTCTATACACTTCTTTATAAAAACCACACTTTGTTACCATATGAAACACACACGTTTCTGCATTACTATACTCTGTTTGCACGAGTTACACTCTGCTGTGATAAACCTAAACCACTTTTAGCACTTCTACTTCCCTATGACTAGAGTAGGCTACTATCAACAAAGTACAAATATAATGTCAATTCACCAAACACTACACAAGACCAATGTTGCAGACTGAAGAAACTCATTTATTTCTCAACACGCCCAAAATGTTGATGACGAAGATTCATAATACTGTAACCAAACGTCACTTTACGTATTGTAAGTAAAAAAAAAACAACATAAAAACTAGACATTGCCTCTTCGCCTAGCTGGATCTGGCCAGAGAATTTCATCAACATCGCAGGCAATGTTGCCATTAGCAAGACACCTTGGAAAGAAACATCTTGAATGACGAATCCATCCTTGCATTGCTGCTACCTCCATCTGGTCACAGGCCTCCTCCATGGCTTGGATGAGGGGTACCTCAGCCTGGAGACGGAGATCATATACCTTCCACCGCCATGCCGAGAAAAACTCTTCTATAGGGTTGAGGAATGGAGAGTATGGTGGAAGATATAGGACGGTGAAATGTGGATGTTGCTGAAACCAGTTCTGAACCAGAGCAGAGCGGTGGAAAGACACATTGTCCCAGACAACAATGTATTGCATATGATCGATTTGATTTGCTGCTGTTATGTTGTGCAATATGGGGCGGCAGGGTAGCCTAGTGGTTAGAGCGTTGGACTAGTAACCGGAAGGTTGTGAGTTCAAACCCCCGAGCTGACAAGGTACAAATCTGTCGTTCTGCCCCTGAACAGGCAGTTAACCCACTGTTCCCAGGCCGTCATTGAAAATAAGAATTTGTTCTTAACTGACTTGCCTGGTTAAATAAAGGTAAAATAAAAAAAATAAAATAAAATTGGTCCAAGAATGTAAGTATGAGTGCTGTGTTGTAAGGGCCCATATGGGCATGGCGGTGGAGGACCCCATTCTGTATAATGGCTGCACAGAGTGTTATATTATGCCCACGTTGCCCTGGGACATTGACTGTTGCCAATGATGTTTCTTCCCCTCCTTCGTGTTCTCGTCAGGTTGAACCCAGCCTCATCTACGTAAATGAACTCATGCTGGACCTCCTCTCTATCCATTCGTAAAACAGTGTCAGGCAAAATTGTGTAGTTCAGTGTAGATCTAGTATACATATTACAGTACAGTAAAAGATTATGAGACAGTATGCAAGATCACACTGCTAAAGTGAATACATACCTCTGCATAATCATGCCGCAGTCGTTTCACCCTTTCGGAATTGCGCCCGAAAGGCACTCGATAAATTTGCTTCATTTGAATATGTTTTTTTTTAGGATGAGTGCCAGTGTTGATGTTGAGACCTGATGGATATCGTTGAAAATGGCGTGGTTATTGACAATGTTAGCTTGGAGCTGCTTGAGTGTTATAGCATTGTTGGCCAAAACCATGTTTACTATCTCCCTCTCTTGCTGTTCTGTGAACATAGGAGGCCTTCCCCCTTGTCGTCCCTGACCCTCAATCCTATGTAGAAAAAAACAGTATACAATAGTACAGTAATTTCACAGGAAAAGGTAACAGAAGTGCTGATAGTGCATAGAATACAGTACTGTAAGCAGTTACTGAAACCGTGCAGATGTTTTTGATATGATGATATTTTTACAATACCTATTTTCCAGTCTAAATGTTCTCATCACACTTGCGACTGTATATCGGCTTATATT
>NC_143027.1:80385000-80390000 GCF_057628025.1 Oncorhynchus mykiss
TGGATCTATTTAACATGTTGTGACCGGTCTCTACTTTACTCTCAACCCTTTAATGGTGACATAACAGTGGATCTATTTAACATGTTGTGACCGGGCTCTACTTTACTCTCAACCCTTTAATGGTGACATAACAGTGGATCTATTTAACATGTTGTGACCGGGCTCTACTTTACTCTCAACCCTTTAATGGTGACATAACAGTGGATCTATTTAACATGTTGTGACCGGGCTCTACTTTACTCTCAACCCTTTAATGGTGACATAACAGTGGATCTATTTAACATGTTGTGACCGGGCTCTACTTTACTCTCAACCCTTTAATGGTGACATAACAGTGGATCTATTTAACATGTTGTGACCGGGCTCTACTTTACTCTCAACCCTTTAATGGTGACATAACAGTGGATCTATTTAACATGTTGTGACCGGGCTCTACTTTACTCTAAACCCTTTAATGGTGACATAACAGTGGATCTATTTAACATGTTGTGACCGGGCTCTACTTTACTCTCAACCCTTTAATGGTGACATAACAGTGGATCTATTTAACATGTTGTGACCGGGCTCTACTTTACGCTCAACCCTTTAATGGTGACATAACAGTGGATCTATTTAACATGTTGTGACCGGGCTCTACTTTACTCTCAACCCTTTAATGGTGACATAACAGTGGATCTATTTAACATGTTGTGACCGGGCTCTACTTTACTCTCAACCCTTTAATGGTGACATAACAGTGGATCTATTTAACATGTTGTGACCGGGCTCTACTTTACTCTCAACCCTTTAATGGTGACATAACAGTGGATCTATTTAACATGTTGTGACCGGGCTCTACTTTACTCTCAACCCTTTAATGGTGACATAACAGTGGATCTATTTAACATGTTGTGACCGGGCTCTACTTTACTCTCAACCCTTTAATGGTGACATAACAGTGGATCTATTTAACATGTTGTGACCGGGCTCTACTTTACTCTCAACCCTTTAATGGTGACATAACAGTGGATCTATTTAACATGTTGTGACCGGGCTCTACTTTACTCTCAACCCTTTAATGGTGACATAACAGTGGATCTATTTAACATGTTGTGACCGGGCTCTACTTTACTCTCAACCCTTTAATGGTGACATAACAGTGGATCTATTTAACATGTTGTGACCGGGCTCTACTTTACTCTCAACCCTTTAATGGTGACATAACAGTGGATCTATTTAACATGTTGTGACCGGGCTCTACTTTACTCTCAACCCTTTAATGGTGACATAACAGTGGATCTATTTAACATGTTGTGACCGGGCTCTACTTTACTCTCAACCCTTTAATGGTGACATAACAGTGGATCTATTTAACATGTTGTGACTGGGCTCTACTTTACTCTCAACCCTTTAATGGTGACATAACAGTGGATCCATTTAACATGTTGTGACTGGGCTCTACTTTACTCTCAACCCTTTAATGGTGACATAACAGTGGATCTATTTAACATGTTGTGACTGGGCTCTACTTTACTCTCAACCCTTTAATGGTGACATAACAGTGGATCTATTTAACATGTTGTGACTGGGCTCTACTTTACTCTCAACCCTTTAATGGTGACATAACAGTGGATCTATTTAACATGTTGTGACTGGGCTCTACTTTACTCTCAACCCTTTAATGGTGACATAACAGTGGATCTATTTAACATGTTGTGACTGGGCTCTACTTTACTCTCAACCCTTTAATGGTGACATAACAGTGGATCTATTTAACATGTTGTGACTGGGCTCTACTTTACTCTCAACCCTTTAATGGTGACATAACAGTGGATCTATTTAACATGTTGTGACTGGGCTCTACTTTACTCTCAACCCTTTAATGGTGACATAACAGTGGATCTATTTAACATGTTGTGACCGGGCTCTACTTTACTCTCAACCCTTTAATGGTGACATAACAGTGGATCTATTTAACATGTTGTGACCGGGCTCTACTTTACTCTCAACCCTTTAATGGTGACATAACAGTGGATCTATTTAACATGTTGTGACCGGGCTCTACTTTACTCTCAACCCTTTAATGGTGACATAACAGTGGATCTATTTAACATGTTGTGACCGGGCTCTACTTTACTCTCAACCCTTTAATGGTGACATAACAGTGGATCTATTTAACATGTTGTGACCGGGCTCTACTTTACTCTCAACCCTTTAATGGTGACATAACAGTGGATCTATTTAACATGTTGTGACCGGGCTCTACTTTACTCTCAACCCTTTAATGGTGACATAACAGTGGATCTATTTAACATGTTGTGACCGGGCTCTACTTTACTCTCAACCCTTTAATGGTGACATAACAGTGGATCTATTTAACATGTTGTGACCGGGCTCTACTTTACTCTCAACCCTTTAATGGTGACATAACAGTGGATCTATTTAACATGTTGTGACCGGGCTCTACTTTACTCTCAACCCTTTAATGGTGACATAACAGTGGATCTATTTAACATGTTGTGACCGGGCTCTACTTTACTCTCAACCCTTTAATGGTGACATAACAGTGGATCTATTTAACATGTTGTGACCGGGCTCTACTTTACTCTCAACCCTTTAATGGTGACATAACAGTGGATCTATTTAACATGTTGTGACCGGGCTCTACTTTACTCTCAACCCTTTAATGGTGACATAACAGTGGATCTATTTAACATGTTGTGACCGGGCTCTACTTTACTCTCAACCCTTTAATGGTGACATAACAGTGGATCTATTTAACATGTTGTGACCGGGCTCTACTTTACTCTCAACCCTTTAATGGTGACATAACAGTGGATCTATTTAACATGTTGTGACCGGGCTCTACTTTACTCTAAACCCTTTAATGGTGACATAACAGTGGATCTATTTAACATGTTGTGACCGGGCTCTACTTTACTCTCAACCCTTTAATGGTGACATAACAGTGGATCTATTTAACATGTTGTGACCGGGCTCTACTTTACGCTCAACCCTTTAATGGTGACATAACAGTGGATCTATTTAACATGTTGTGACTGGGCTCTACTTTACTCTCAACCCTTTAATGGTGACATAACAGTGGATCTATTTAACATGTTGTGACTGGGCTCTACTTTACTCTCAACCCTTTAATGGTGACATAACAGTGGATCTATTTAACATGTTGTGACTGGGCTCTACTTTACTCTCAACCCTTTAATGGTGACATAACAGTGGATCTATTTAACATGTTGTGACTGGGCTCTACTTTACTCTCAACCCTTTAATGGTGACATAACAGTGGATCTATTTAACATGTTGTGACTGGGCTCTACTTTACTCTCAACCCTTTAATGGTGACATAACAGTGGATCTATTTAACATGTTGTGACTGGGCTCTACTTTACTCTCAACCCTTTAATGGTGACATAACAGTGGATCTATTTAACATGTTGTGACCGGGCTCTACTTTACTCTCAACCCTTTAATGGTGACATAACAGTGGATCTATTTAACATGTTGTGACCGGGCTCTACTTTACTCTCAACCCTTTAATGGTGACATAACAGTGGATCTATTTAACATGTTGTGACCGGGCTCTACTTTACTCTCAACCCTTTAATGGTGACATAACAGTGGATCTATTTAACATGTTGTGACCGGGCTCTACTTTACTCTCAACCCTTTAATGGTGACATAACAGTGGATCTATTTAACATGTTGTGACCGGGCTCTACTTTACTCTCAACCCTTTAATGGTGACATAACAGTGGATCTATTTAACATGTTGTGACCGGGCTCTACTTTACTCTCAACCCTTTAATGGTGACATAACAGTGGATCTATTTAACATGTTGTGACCGGGCTCTACTTTACTCTCAACCCTTTAATGGTGACATAACAGTGGATCTATTTAACATGTTGTGACCGGGCTCTACTTTACTCTCAACCCTTTAATGGTGACATAACAGTGGATCTATTTAACATGTTGTGACCGGGCTCTACTTTACTCTCAACCCTTTAATGGTGACATAACAGTGGATCTATTTAACATGTTGTGACCGGGCTCTACTTTACTCTCAACCCTTTAATGGTGACATAACAGTGGATCTATTTAACATGTTGTGACCGGGCTCTACTTTACTCTCAACCCTTTAATGGTGACATAACAGTGGATCTATTTAACATGTTGTGACCGGGCTCTACTTTACTCTCAACCCTTTAATGGTGACATAACAGTGGATCTATTTAACATGTTGTGACGGGGCTCTACTTTACTCTCAACCCTTTAATGGTGACATAACAGTGGATCTATTTAACATGTTGTGACCGGGCTCTACTTTACTCTCAACCCTTTAATGGTGACATAACAGTGGATCTATTTAACATGTTGTGACCGGGCTCTACTTTACTCTAAACCCTTTAATGGTGACATAACAGTGGATCTATTTAACATGTTGTGACCGGGCTCTACTTTACTCTCAACCCTTTAATGGTGACATAACAGTGGATCTATTTAACATGTTGTGACCGGGCTCTACTTTACGCTCAACCCTTTAATGGTGACATAACAGTGGATCTATTTAACATGTTGTGACCGGGCTCTACTTTACTCTCAACCGTTTAATGGTGACATAACAGTGGATCTATTTAACATGTTGTGACTGGGCTCTACTTTACTCTCAACCCTTTAATGGTGACATAACAGTGGATCTATTTAACATGTTGTGACTGGGCTCTACTTTACTCTCAACCCTTTAATGGTGACATAACAGTGGATCTATTTAACATGTTGTGACTGGGCTCTACTTTACTCTAAACCCTTTAATGGTGACATAACAGTGGATCTATTTAACATGTTGTGACTGGGCTCTACTTTACTCTAAACCCTTTAATGGTGACATAACAGTGGATCTATTTAACATGTTGTGACCAGGCTCTACTTTACTCTAAACCCTTTAATGGTGAAATAACAGTGGATCTATTTAACATGTTGTGACTGGGCTCTACTTTACTCT
>NC_143027.1:80395000-80420000 GCF_057628025.1 Oncorhynchus mykiss
GAATAGACAGATCAGGGTAGGAGATGAGAATAGACAGATCAGGGTAGAGGAGGAGAATAGACAGAAGAGGAGAATAGACAGATCAGGGTAGAGGAGGAGAATAGACAGATCAGGGTAGAGGAGGAGAATAGACAGATCAGGGTAGAGGAGGACAGATCAGGGTAGAGGAGGAGAATAGACAGATCAGGGTAGAGGTGGAGAATAGACAGATCAGGGTAGAAGAGGAGAATAGAACAGACAGATCAGGGTAGTAGAGGAGAATAGACAGATCAGGGTAGAAGAGAAGAATAGACAGATCAGGGTAGAAGAGGAGAATAGACAGATCATGGTAGAGGAGAAGAATAGACAGATCAGGGTAGAATAGTAGATTAGACAGAGGAGGAGAATAGACAGATCAGGGTAGAGGAGGAGAATAGACAGATCAGGGTAGAGGAGGAGAATAGACAGATCAGGGTAGTAGAGGAGAATAGACAGATCAGGGTAGAGGAGGAGAATAGACAGATCAGGGTAGAGGAGGAGAATAGACAGATCAGGGTAGAGGAGGAGAATAGACAGATCAGGGTAGAGGAGGAGAATAGACAGATCAGGGTAGAATAGACAGATCAGGGTAGAAGAGGAGAATAGACAGATCAGGGAAGAGGAGGAGAATAGACAGATCAGGGTAGAAGAGGAGAATAGACAGATCAGGTTAGAGGAGGAGAATAGACAGATCAGGTTAGAATAGACAGATCAGGGTAGAAGAGGAGAATAGACAGATCAGGGTAGAGGAGGAGAATAGACAGATCATGTTAGAGGAGGAGAATAGACAGATGAGGGTAGAGGAGGAGAATAGACAGATCAGGGTAGTAGAGGAGAATAGACAGATCAGGGTAGAGGAGGAGAATAGACAGATCAGGGTAGAGGAGAATAGACAGATCAGGGTAGAATAGACAGATCAGGGTAGAAGAGGAGAATAGACAGATCAGGGTAGAGGAGGAGAATAGACAGATCAGGGTAGAGGAGAATAGACAGATCAGGGTAGAGGAGAATAGACAGATCAGGGTAGAGGAGAATAGACAGATCATGGTAGAGGAGAATAGACAGACCAGGGTAGAGGAGAATAGACAGATCAGGTTAGAGGAGAATAGACAGATCAGGGTAGAGGAGAATAGACAGATCAGGGTAGAGGAGAATAGACAGATCAGGGTAGAAGAGGAGAATAGACAGATCAGGGTAGAGGAGAATAGACAGATCAGGGTAGAGGAGGAGAATAGACAGATCAGGGTAGAGGAGGAGAATAGACAGATGAGGGTAGAGGAGGAGAATAGACAGATCAGGGTAGAGGAGGAGAATAGACAGATCAGGGTAGAGGAGGAGAATAGACAGATCAGGGTAGAGGAGAATAGACAGATCAGGGTAGAGGAGGAGAATAGACAGATCAGGGTAGTAGAGGAGAATAGACAGATCAGGGTAGAGGAGGAGAATAGACAGATCAGGGTAGAGGAGGAGAATAGACGGATCAGGGTAGAATAGACAGATCAGGGTAGAAGAGGAGAATAGACAGATCAGGGTAGAGGAGGAGAATAGACAGATCAGGGTAGAGGAGAATAGACAGATCAGGGTAGAGGAGGAGAATAGAAAGATCAGGGTAGTAGAGGAGAATAGACAGATCAGGGTAGAGGAGGAGAATAGACAGATCAGGGTAGAGGAGAATAAATAGATCAGGTTAGAGGAGGAGAATAGACAGATCAGGGTAGAGGAGGAGAATAGACAGATCAGGGTAGAGGAGAATAGACAGATCAGGGTAGAGGAGGAGAATAGACAGATCAGGGTAGTAGAGGAGAATAGACAGATCAGGGTAGAGGAGGAGAATAGACAGATCAGAGTAGAGGAGAATAGACAGATCAGGGTAGAGGAGAATAGAACAGACAGATCAGGGTAGAGGAGGAGAATAGACAGATCAGGGTAGAGGAGAATAGACAGATCAGGGTAGAGGAGGAGAATAGACAGATAAGGGTAGAGGAGAATAGACAGATCAGGGTAGAGGAGGAGAATAGACAGATCAGGGTTGAAGAGGAGAATAGAACAGACAGATCAGGGTAGAGGAGGAGAATAGACAGATCAGGGTAGAGGAGCATAGACAGATCAGGGTAGAGGAGGAGAATAGACAGATCAGGGTAGGAGATGAGAATAGACAGATCAGGGTAGAGGAGGAGAATAGACAGATCAGGGTAGAAGAGGAGAATAGACAGATCAGGTTAGAGGAGGAGAATAGACAGATCAGGGTAGAATAGACAGATCAGGGTAGAAGAGGAGAATAGACAGATCAGGGTAGAGGAGGAGAATAGACAGATCAGGTTAGAGGAGGAGAATAGACAGATGAGGGTAGAGGAGGAGAATAGACAGATCAGGGTAGTAGAGGAGAATAGACAGATCAGGGTAGAGGAGGAGAATAGACAGATCAGGGTAGAGGAGAATAGACAGATCAGGGTAGAATAGACAGATCAGGGTAGAAGAGGAGAATAGACAGATCAGGGTAGAGGAGGAGAATAGACAGATCAGGGTAGAGGAGAATAGACAGATCAGGGTAGAGGAGGAGAATAGACAGATCAGGGTAGAGGAGGAGAATAGACAGATCAGGGTAGAGGAGGAGAATAGACAGATCAGGGTAGAGGAGGAGAATAGACAGATCAGGGTAGAATAGACAGATCAGGGTAGAAGAGGAGAATAGACAGATCAGGGTAGAGGAGGAGAATAGACAGATCAGGGTAGAAGAGGAGAATAGACAGATCAGGTTAGAGGAGGAGAATAGACAGATCAGGGTAGAATAGACAGATCAGGGTAGAAGAGGAGAATAGACAGATCAGGGTAGAGGAGGAGAATAGACAGATCAGGTTAGAGGAGGAGAATAGACAGATGAGGGTAGAGGAGGAGAATAGACAGATCAGGGTAGTAGAGGAGAATAGACAGATCAGGGTAGAGGAGGAGAATAGACAGATCAGGGTAGAGGAGAATAGACAGATCAGGGTAGAATAGACAGATCAGGGTAGAAGAGGAGAATAGACAGATCAGGGTAGAGGAGGAGAATAGACAGATCAGGGTAGAAGAGGAGAATAGACAGATCAGGTTAGAGGAGGAGAATAGACAGATCAGGGTAGAATAGACAGATCAGGGTAGAAGAGGAGAATAGACAGATCAGGGTAGAGGAGGAGAATAGACAGATCAGGTTAGAGGAGGAGAATAGACAGATGAGGGTAGAGGAGGAGAATAGACAGATCAGGGTAGTAGAGGAGAATAGACAGATCAGGGTAGAGGAGGAGAATAGACAGATCAGGGTAGAGGAGAATAGACAGATCAGGGTAGAATAGACAGATCAGGGTAGAAGAGGAGAATAGACAGATCAGGGTAGAGGAGGAGAATAGACAGATCAGGGTAGAGGAGAATAGACAGATCAGGGTAGAGGAGAATAGACAGATCAGGGTAGAGGAGAATAGACAGATCAGGGTAGAGGAGAATAGACAGATCAGGGTAGAAGAGGAGAATAGACAGATCAGGGTAGAGGAGAATAGACAGATCAGGGTAGAGGAGGAGAATAGACAGATCAGGGTAGAGGAGAATAGACAGATCATGGTAGAGGAGAATAGACAGACCAGGGTAGAGGAGAATAGACAGATCAGGGTAGAGGAGAATAGACAGATCAGGGTAGAGGAGAATAGACAGATCAGGGTAGAGGAGAATAGACAGATCAGGGTAGAAGAGGAGAATAGACAGATCAGGGTAGAGGAGAATAGACAGATCAGGGTAGAGTAGGAGAATAGACAGATCAGGGTAGAGGAGGAGAATAGACAGATGAGGGTAGAGGAGGAGAATAGACAGATCAGGGTAGAGGAGGAGAATAGACAGATCAGGATAGAGGAGGAGAATAGACAGATCAGGGTAGAGGAGAATAGACAGATCAGGGTAGAGGACGAGAATAGACAGATCAGGGTAGTAGAGGAGAATAGACAGATCAGGGTAGAGGAGGAGAATAGACAGATCAGGGTAGAGGAGGAGAATAGACAGATCAGGGTAGAATAGACAGATCAGGGTAGATGAGGAGAATAGACAGATCAGGGTAGAGGAGGAGAATAGACAGATCAGGGTAGAGGAGAATAGACAGATCAGGGTAGAGGAGAATAATAGAAAGATCAGGGTAGAGGAGAATAGACAGATCAGGGTAGAGGAGAATAAATAGATCAGGTTAGAGGAGGAGAATAGACAGATCAGGGTAGAGGAGGAGAATAGACAGATCAGGGTAGAGGAGAATAGACAGATCAGGGTAGAGGAGGAGAATAGACAGATCAGGGTAGTAGAGGAGAATAGACAGATCAGGGTAGAGGAGGAGAATAGACAGTTCAGAGTAGAGGAGAATAGACAGATCAGGGTAGAGGAGAATAGAACAGACAGATCAGGGTAGAGGAGGAGAATAGACAGATCAGGGTAGAGGAGAATAGACAGATCAGGGTAGAGGAGGAGAATAGACAGATAAGGGTAGAGGAGAATAGACAGATCAGGGTAGAGGAGGAGAATAGACAGATCAGGGTTGAAGAGGAGAATAGAACAGACAGATCAGGGTAGAGGAGGAGAATAGACAGATCAGGGTAGAGGAGAATAGACAGATCAGGGTAGAGGAGGAGAATAGACAGATCAGGGTAGGAGATGAGAATAGACAGATCAGGGTAGAGGAGGAGAATAGACAGATCAGGGTAGAAGAGGAGAATAGACAGATCAGGTTAGAGGAGGAGAATAGACAGATCAGGGTAGAATAGACAGATCAGGGTAGAAGAGGAGAATAGACAGATCAGGGTAGAGGAGGAGAATAGACAGATCAGGTTAGAGGAGGAGAATAGACAGATGAGGGTAGAGGAGGAGAATAGACAGATCAGGGTAGTAGAGGAGAATAGACAGATCAGGGTAGAGGAGGAGAATAGACAGATCAGGGTAGAGGAGAATAGACAGATCAGGGTAGAATAGACAGATCAGGGTAGAAGAGGAGAATAGACAGATCAGTGTAGAGGAGGAGAATAGACAGATCAGGGTAGAGGAGAATAGACAGATCAGGGTAGAGGAGAATAGACAGATCAGGGTAGAGGAGAATAGACAGATCAGGGTAGAGGAGAATAGACAGACCAGGGTAGAGGAGAATAGACAGATCAGGGTAGAGGAGAATAGACAGATCAGGGTAGAGGAGAATAGACAGATCAGGGTAGAGGAGAATAGACAGATCAGGGTAGAAGAGGAGAATAGACAGATCAGGGTAGAGGAGAATAGACAGATCAGGGTAGAGGAGGAGAATAGACAGATCAGGGTAGAAGAGGAGAATAGACAGATGAGGGTAGAGGAGGAGAATAGACAGAGCAGGGTAGAGGAGGAGAATAGACAGATCAGGGTAGAGGAGGAGAATAGACAGATCAGGGTAGAGGAGAATAGACAGATCAGGGTAGAGGAGGAGAATAGACAGATCAGGGTAGTAGAGGAGAATAGACAGATCAGGGTAGAGGAGGAGAATAGACAGATCAGGGTAGAGGAGGAGAATAGACAGATCAGGGTAGAATAGACAGATCAGGGTAGAAGAGGAGAATAGACAGATCAGGGTAGAGGAGGAGAATAGACAGATCAGGGTAGAGGAGAATAGACAGATCAGGGTAGAGGAGGAGAATAGAAAGATCAGGGTAGTAGAGGAGAATACACAGATCAGGGTAGAGGAGGAGAATAGACAGATCAGGGTAGAGGAGAATAAATAGATCAGGTTAGAGGAGGAGAATAGACAGATCAGGGTAGAGGAGGAGAATATACAGATCAGGGTAGAGGAGAATATACAGATCAGGGTAGGAGATGAGAATAGACAGATCAGGGTAGAGGAGGAGAATAGACAGATCAGGGTAGAAGAGGAGAATAGACAGATCAGGTTAGAGGAGGAGAATAGACAGATCAGGGTAGAATAGACAGATCAGGGTAGAAGAGGAGAATAGACAGATCAGGGTAGAGGAGGAGAATAGACAGATCAGGTTAGAGGAGGAGAATAGACAGATGAGGGTAGAGGAGGAGAATAGACAGATCAGGGTAGTAGAGGAGAATAGACAGATCAGGGTAGAGGAGGAGAATAGACAGATCAGGGTAGAGGAGAATAGACAGATCAGGGTAGAATAGACAGATCAGGGTAGAAGAGGAGAATAGACAGATCAGTGTAGAGGAGGAGAATAGACAGATCAGGGTAGAGGAGAATAGACAGATCAGGGTAGAGGAGAATAGACAGATCAGGGTAGAGGAGAATAGACAGATCAGGGTAGAGGAGAATAGACAGACCAGGGTAGAGGAGAATAGACAGATCAGGGTAGAGGAGAATAGACAGATCAGGGTAGAGGAGAATAGACAGATCAGGGTAGAGGAGAATAGACAGATCAGGGTAGAAGAGGAGAATAGACAGATCAGGGTAGAGGAGAATAGACAGATCAGGGTAGAGGAGGAGAATAGACAGATCAGGGTAGAAGAGGAGAATAGACAGATGAGGGTAGAGGAGGAGAATAGACAGAGCAGGGTAGAGGAGGAGAATAGACAGATCAGGGTAGAGGAGGAGAATAGACAGATCAGGGTAGAGGAGAATAGACAGATCAGGGTAGAGGAGGAGAATAGACAGATCAGGGTAGTAGAGGAGAATAGACAGATCAGGGTAGAGGAGGAGAATAGACAGATCAGGGTAGAGGAGGAGAATAGACAGATCAGGGTAGAATAGACAGATCAGGGTAGAAGAGGAGAATAGACAGATCAGGGTAGAGGAGGAGAATAGACAGATCAGGGTAGAGGAGAATAGACAGATCAGGGTAGAGGAGGAGAATAGAAAGATCAGGGTAGTAGAGGAGAATACACAGATCAGGGTAGAGGAGGAGAATAGACAGATCAGGGTAGAGGAGAATAAATAGATCAGGTTAGAGGAGGAGAATAGACAGATCAGGGTAGAGGAGGAGAATATACAGATCAGGGTAGAGGAGAATAGACAGATCAGGGTAGAGGAGGAGAATAGACAGATCAGGGTAGTAGGGGAGAATAGACAGATCAGGGTAGAGGAGGAGAATAGACAGATCAGAGTAGAGGAGAATAGACAGATCAGGGTAGAGGAGAATAGAACAGACAGATCAGGGTAGAGGAGGAGAATAGACAGATCAGGGTAGAGGAGAATAGACAGATCAGGGTAGAGGAGGAGAATAGACAGATAAGGGTAGAGGAGAATAGACAGATCAGGGTAGAGGACGAGAATAGACAGATCAGGGTTGAAGAGGAGAATAGAACAGACAGATCAGGGTAGAGGAGGAGAATAGACAGATCAGGGTAGAGGAGAATAGACAGATCAGGGTAGAGGAGGAGAATAGACAGATCAGGGTAGGAGATGAGAATAGACAGATCAGGGTAGAGGAGGAGAATAGACAGAAGAGGAGAATAGACAGATCAGGGTAGAGGAGGAGAATAGACAGATCAGGGTAGAGGTGGAGAATAGACAGATCAGGGTAGAAGAGGAGAATAGAACAGACAGATCAGGGTAGTAGAGGAGAATAGACAGATCAGGGTAGAAGAGAAGAATAGACAGATCAGGGTAGAGGAGGAGAATAGACAGATCATGGTAGAATAGACAGATCAGGGTAGAGGAGGAGAATAGACAGATCAGGGTAGAGGAGGAGAATAGACAGATCAGGTTAGAGGAGGAGAATAGACAGATCAGGGTAGAATAGACAGATCAGGGTAGAAGAGGAGAATAGACAGATCAGGGTAGAGGAGGAGAATAGACAGATCAGGTTAGAGGAGGAGAATAGACAGATGAGGGTAGAGGAGGAGTATAGACAGATCAGGGTAGAGGAGGAGAATAGACAGATCAGGGTAGAGGAGGAGAATAGACAGATCAGGGTAGAGGAGGAGAATAGACAGATCAGGGTAGAGGAGAATAGACAGATCAGGGTAGAGGAGGAGAATAGACAGATCAGGGTAGTAGAGGAGAATAGACAGATCAGGGTAGAGGAGGAGAATAGACAGATCAGGGTAGAGGAGAATAGACAGATCAGATTAGAGGAGGAGAATAGACAGATCAGGGTAGAGGAGAATAGACAGATCAGGGTAGAGGAGGAGAATAGACAGATCAGGGTAGAGGAGGAGAATAGACAGATGAGGGTAGAGGAGGAGAATAGACAGATCAGGGTAGTAGAGGAGAATAGACAGATCAGGGTAGAGGAGGAGAATAGACAGATCAGGGTAGAGGAGAATAGACAGATCAGGGTAGAATAGACAGATCAGGGTAGAAGAGGAGAATAGACAGATCAGTGTAGAGGAGGAGAATAGACAGATCAGGGTAGAGGAGAATAGACAGATCAGGGTAGAGGAGAATAGACAGATCAGGGTAGAGGAGAATAGACAGATCAGGGTAGAGGAGAATAGACAGACCAGGGTAGAGGAGAATAGACAGATCAGGGTAGAGGAGAATAGACAGATCAGGGTAGAGGAGAATAGACAGATCAGGGTAGAGGAGAATAGACAGATCAGGGTAGAAGAGGAGAATAGACAGATCAGGGTAGAGGAGAATAGACAGATCAGGGTAGAGGAGGAGAATAGACAGATCAGGGTAGAAGAGGAGAATAGACAGATGAGGGTAGAGGAGGAGAATAGACAGATCAGGGTAGAGGAGGAGATTAGACAGATCAGGGTAGAGGAGGAGAATAGACAGATCAGGGTAGAGGAGAATAGACAGATCAGGGTAGAGGAGGAGAATAGACAGATCAGGGTAGTAGAGGAGAATAGACAGATCAGGGTAGAGGAGGAGAATAGACAGATCAGGGCAGAGGAGGAGAATAGACAGATCAGGGTAGAATAGACAGATCAGGGTAGAAGAGGAGAATAGACAGATCAGGGTAGAGGAGGAGAATAGACAGATCAGGGTAGAGGAGAATAGACAGATCAGGGTAGAGGAGGAGAATAGAAAGATCAGGGTAGTAGAGGAGAATAGACAGATCAGGGTAGAGGAGGAGAATAGACAGATCAGGGTAGAGGAGAATAAATAGATCAGGTTAGAGGAGGAGAATAGACAGATCAGGGTAGAGGAGGAGAATATACAGATCAGGGTAGAGGAGAATAGACAGATCAGGGTAGAGGAGGAGAATAGACAGATCAGGGTAGTAGAGGAGAATAGACAGATCAGGGTAGAGGAGGAGAATAGACAGATCAGAGTAGAGGAGAATAGACAGATCAGGGTAGAGGAGAATAGAACAGACAGATCAGGGTAGAGGAGGAGAATAGACAGATCAGGGTAGAGGAGAATAGACAGATCAGGGTAGAGGAGGAGAATAGACAGATAAGGGTAGAGGAGAATAGACAGATCAGGGTAGAGGACGAGAATAGACAGATCAGGGTTGAAGAGGAGAATAGAACAGACAGATCAGGGTAGAGGAGGAGAATAGACAGATCAGGGTAGAGGAGAATAGACAGATCAGGGTAGAGGAGGAGAATAGACAGATCAGGGTAGGAGATGAGAATAGACAGATCAGGGTAGAGGAGGAGAATAGACAGAAGAGGAGAATAGACAGATCAGGGTAGAGGAGGAGAATAGACAGATCAGGGTAGAGGTGGAGAATAGACAGATCAGGGTAGAAGAGGAGAATAGAACAGACAGATAAGGGTAGTAGAGGACAATAGACAGATCAGGGTAGAAGAGAAGAATAGACAGATCATGGTAGAATAGACAGATCAGGGTAGAGGAGGAGAATAGACAGATCAGGGTAGAGGAGGAGAATAGACAGATCAGGTTAGAGGAGGAGAATAGACAGATCAGGGTAGAATAGACAGATCAGGGTAGAAGAGGAGAATAGACAGATCAGGGTAGAGGAGGAGAATAGACAGATCAGGTTAGAGGAGGAGAATAGACAGATGAGGGTAGAGGAGGAGTATAGACAGATCAGGGTAGAGGAGGAGAATAGACAGATCAGGGTAGAGGAGGAGAATAGACAGATCAGGGTAGAGGAGGAGAATAGACAGATCAGGGTAGAGGAGAATAGACAGATCAGGGTAGAGGAGGAGAATAGACAGATCAGGGTAGTAGAGGAGAATAGACAGATCAGGGTAGAGGAGGAGAATAGACAGATCAGGGTAGAGGAGAATAGACAGATCAGATTAGAGGAGGAGAATAGACAGATCAGGGTAGAGGAGAATAGACAGATCAGGGTAGAGGAGGAGAATAGACAGATCAGGGTAGTAGAGGAGAATAGACAGATCAGGGTAGAGGAGGAGAATAGACAGATCAGGGTAGAAGAGGAGAATAGACAGATCAGGGTAGAGGAGGAGAATAGACAGATCAGGGTAGAGGAGGAGAATAGACAGATCAGGGAGGTAGAGGAGAATAGACAGATCAGGGTAGAGGAGGAGAATAGACAGATCAGGGTAGAGGAGAATAGACAGATCAGGGTAGAGGAGGAGAATAGACAGATCAGGGTAGAGGAGAATAGACAGATTAGGGTAGAGGAGAATAGACAGATCAGGGTAGAGGAGGAGAATAGACAGATCAGGGTAGAGGAGAATAGACAGATCAGGGTAGAGGAGGAGAATAGACAGATCAGGGTAGTAGAGGAGAATAGACAGATCAGGGTAGAGGAGGAGAATAGACAGATCAGGTAGTAGAGGAGAATAGACAGATCAGGGTAGAGGAGGAGAATAGACAGATCAGGGTAGAGGAGAATAGACAGATCAGGGTAGAGGAGGAGAATAGACAGATCAGGGTAGAGGAGAATAGACAGATTAGGGTAGAGGAGAATAGACAGATCAGGGTAGAGGAGGAGTATAGACAGATCAGGGTAGAGGAGGAGAATAGACAGATCAGGGTAGAGGAGGAGAATAGACAGATCAGGGTAGAGGAGGAGAATAGACAGATCAGGGTAGTAGAGGAGAATAGACAGATCAGGGCAGTAGAGGAGAATAGACAGATCAGGGTAGAGGAGGAGAATAGACAGATCAGGGTAGAATAGACAGATCAGGGTAGAATAGACAGATCAGGGTAGAAGAGGAGAATAGACAGATCAGGGTAGAGGAGGAGAATAGACAGATCAGGGTAGAAGAGGAGAATAGACAGATCAGGGTAGAGGAGGAGAATAGACAGATCAGGTTAGAGGAGGAGAATAGACAGATGAGGGTAGAGGAGGAGTATAGACAGATCAGGGTAGAGGAGGAGAATAGACAGATCAGGGTAGAGGAGGAGAATAGACAGATCAGGGTAGAGGAGGAGAATAGACAGATCAGGGTAGAGGAGAATAGACAGATCAGGGTAGAGGAGGAGAATAGACAGATCAGGGTAGTAGAGGAGAATAGACAGATCAGGGTAGAGGAGGAGAATAGACAGATCAGGGTAGAGGAGAATAGACAGATCAGATTAGAGGAGGAGAATAGACAGATCAGGGTAGAGGAGAATAGACAGATCAGGGTAGAGGAGGAGAATAGACAGATCAGGGTAGTAGAGGAGAATAGACAGATCAGGGTAGAGGAGGAGAATAGACAGATCAGGGTAGAAGAGGAGAATAGACAGATCAGGGTAGAGGAGGAGAATAGACAGATCAGGGTAGAGGAGGAGAATAGACAGATCAGGGAGGTAGAGGAGAATAGACAGATCAGGGTAGAGGAGGAGAATAGACAGATCAGGGTAGAGGAGAATAGACAGATCAGGGTAGAGGAGGAGAATAGACAGATCAGGGTAGAGGAGAATAGACAGATTAGGGTAGAGGAGAATAGACAGATCAGGGTAGAGGAGGAGAATAGACAGATCAGGGTAGAGGAGAATAGACAGATCAGGGTAGAGGAGGAGAATAGACAGATCAGGGTAGTAGAGGAGAATAGACAGATCAGGGTAGAGGAGGAGAATAGACAGATCAGGTAGTAGAGGAGAATAGACAGATCAGGGTAGAGGAGGAGAATAGACAGATCAGGGTAGAGGAGAATAGACAGATCAGGGTAGAGGAGGAGAATAGACAGATCAGGGTAGAGGAGAATAGACAGATTAGGGTAGAGGAGAATAGACAGATCAGGGTAGAGGAGGAGTATAGACAGATCAGGGTAGAGGAGGAGAATAGACAGATCAGGGTAGAGGAGGAGAATAGACAGATCAGGGTAGAGGAGGAGAATAGACAGATCAGGGTAGTAGAGGAGAATAGACAGATCAGGGCAGTAGAGGAGAATAGACAGATCAGGGTAGAGGAGGAGAATAGACAGATCAGGGTAGAATAGACAGATCAGGGTAGAATAGACAGATCAGGGTAGAAGAGGAGAATAGACAGATCAGGGTAGAGGAGGAGAATAGACAGATCAGGGTAGAGGAGAATAGACAGATCAGGGTAGAGGAGAATAGACAGATCAGGGTAGAGGAGAATAGACAGATCAGGGTAGAGGAGAATAGACAGACCAGGGTAGAGGAGAATAGACAGATCAGGGTAGAGGAGAATAGACAGATCAGGGTAGAGGAGAATAGACAGATCAGGGTAGAGGAGAATAGACAGATCAGGGTAGAAGAGGAGAATAGACAGATCAGGGTAGAGGAGAATAGACAGATCAGGGTAGAGGAGGAGAATAGACAGATCAGGGTAGAGGAGGAGAATAGACAGATCAGGGTAGAGGAGGAGAATAGACAGATCAGGGTAGAGGAGGAGAATAGACAGATCAGGGTAGTAGAGGAGAATAGACAGATCAGGGCAGTAGAGGAGAATAGACAGATCAGGGTAGAGGAGGAGAATAGACAGATCAGGGTAGAGGAGAATAGACAGATCAGGGTAGAATAGACAGATCAGGGTAGAAGAGGAGAATAGACAGATCAGGGTAGAGGAGGAGAATAGACAGATCAGGGTAGAGGAGAATAGACAGATCAGGGTAGAGGAGAATAGACAGATCAGGGTAGAGGAGAATAGACAGATCAGGGTAGAGGAGAATAGACAGACCAGGGTAGAGGAGAATAGACAGATCAGGGTAGAGGAGGAGAATAGACAGATCAGGGTAGAGGAGAATAGACAGATCAGGGTAGAGGAGGAGAATAGACAGATCAGGGTAGAGGAGAATAGACAGATTAGGGTAGAGGAGAATAGACAGATCAGGGTAGAGGAGGAGAATAGACAGATCAGGGTAGAGGAGAATAGACAGATCAGGGTAGAGGAGGAGAATAGACAGATCAGGGTAGTAGAGGAGAATAGACAGATCAGGGTAGAGGAGGAGAATAGACAGATCAGGTAGTAGAGGAGAATAGACAGATCAGGGTAGAGGAGGAGAATAGACAGATCAGGGTAGAGGAGAATAGACAGATCAGGGTAGAGGAGGAGAATAGACAGATCAGGGTAGAGGAGAATAGACAGATTAGGGTAGAGGAGAATAGACAGATCAGGGTAGAGGAGGAGTATAGACAGATCAGGGTAGAGGAGGAGAATAGACAGATCAGGGTAGAGGAGGAGAATAGACAGATCAGGGTAGAGGAGGAGAATAGACAGATCAGGGTAGTAGAGGAGAATAGACAGATCAGGGCAGTAGAGGAGAATAGACAGATCAGGGTAGAGGAGGAGAATAGACAGATCAGGGTAGAATAGACAGATCAGGGTAGAATAGACAGATCAGGGTAGAAGAGGAGAATAGACAGATCAGGGTAGAGGAGGAGAATAGACAGATCAGGGTAGAGGAGAATAGACAGATCAGGGTAGAGGAGAATAGACAGATCAGGGTAGAGGAGAATAGACAGATCAGGGTAGAGGAGAATAGACAGACCAGGGTAGAGGAGAATAGACAGATCAGGGTAGAGGAGAATAGACAGATCAGGGTAGAGGAGAATAGACAGATCAGGGTAGAGGAGAATAGACAGATCAGGGTAGAAGAGGAGAATAGACAGATCAGGGTAGAGGAGAATAGACAGATCAGGGTAGAGGAGGAGAATAGACAGATCAGGGTAGAGGAGGAGAATAGACAGATCAGGGTAGAGGAGGAGAATAGACAGATCAGGGTAGAGGAGGAGAATAGACAGATCAGGGTAGTAGAGGAGAATAGACAGATCAGGGCAGTAGAGGAGAATAGACAGATCAGGGTAGAGGAGGAGAATAGACAGATCAGGGTAGAGGAGAATAGACAGATCAGGGTAGAATAGACAGATCAGGGTAGAAGAGGAGAATAGACAGATCAGGGTAGAGGAGGAGAATAGACAGATCAGGGTAGAGGAGAATAGACAGATCAGGGTAGAGGAGAATAGACAGATCAGGGTAGAGGAGAATAGACAGACCAGGGTAGAGGAGAATAGACAGATCAGGGTAGAGGAGAATAGACAGATCAGGGTAGAGGAGAATAGACAGATCAGGGTAGAGGAGGAGAATAGACAGATCAGGGTAGAGGAGAATAGACAGATCAGGGTAGAGGAGAATAGACAGATCAGGGTAGAGGAGGAGAATAGACAGATCAGGGTAGAGGAGGAGAATAGACAGATGAGGGTAGAGGAGGAGAATAGACAGATCAGGGTAGAGGAGGAGAATAGACAGATCAGGGTAGAGGAGGAGAATAGACAGATCAGGGTAGAGGAGAATAGACAGATCAGGGTAGAGGAGAATAGACAGATCAGGGTAGAGGAGGAGAATAGACAGATCAGGGTAGAGGAGGAGAATAGACAGATGAGGGTAGAGGAGGAGAATAGACAGATCAGGGTAGAGGAGGAGAATAGACAGATCAGGGTAGAGGAGGAGAATAGACAGATCAGGGTAGAGGAGAATAGACAGATCAGGGTAGAGGAGAATAGACAGATCAGGGTAGAAGAGGAGAATAGACAGATCAGGGTAGAGGAGAATAGACAGATCAGGGTAGAGGAGGAGAATAGACAGATCAGGGTAGAGGAGGAGAATAGACAGATCAGGGTAGAGGAGGAGAATAGACGAGATCGAGTGTGATGCCAGCATCATGGATGGGAAGTCTTTACGTAGTAGAGGAGAATAGACAGATCAAGGCAGTAGAGGAGAATAGACAGATCAGGGTAGAGGAGGAGAATAGACAGATCAGGGTAGAGGAGAATAGACAGATCAGGGTAGAATAGACAGATCAGGGTAGAAGAGGAGAATAGACAGATCAGGGTAGAGGAGGAGAATAGACAGATCAGGGTAGAGGAGAATAGACAGATCAGGGTAGAGGAGAATAGACAGATCAGGGTAGAGGAGAATAGACAGATCAGGGTAGAGGAGAATAGACAGACCAGGGTAGAGGAGAATAGACAGATCAGGGTAGAGGAGAATAGACAGATCAGGGTAGAGGAGAATAGACAGATCAGGGTAGAGGAGAATAGACAGATCAGGGTAGAAGAGGAGAATAGACAGATCAGGGTAGAGGAGGAGAATAGACAGATCAGGTAGTAGAGGAGAATAGACAGATCAGGGTAGAGGAGGAGAATAGACAGATCAGGGTAGAGGAGAATAGACAGATCAGGGTAGAAGAGGAGAATAGACAGATCAGGGTAGAGGAGAATAGACAGATTAGGGTAGAGGAGAATAGACAGATCAGGGTAGAGGAGGAGTATAGACAGATCAGGGTAGAGGAGGAGAATAGACAGATCAGGGTAGAGGAGGAGAATAGACAGATCAGGGTAGAGGAGGAGAATAGACAGATCAAGGTAGTAGAGGAGAATAGACAGATCAGGGCAGTAGAGGAGAATAGACAGATCAGGGTAGAGGAGGAGAATAGACAGATCAGGGTAGAATAGACAGATCAGGGTAGAATAGACAGATCAGGGTAGAAGAGGAGAATAGACAGATCAGGGTAGAGGAGGAGAATAGACAGATCAGGGTAGAGGAGAATAGACAGATCAGGGTAGAGGAGAATAGACAGATCAGGGTAGAGGAGAATAGACAGATCAGGGTAGAGGAGGAGAATAGACAGATCAGGGTAGAGGAGAATAGACAGATCAGGGTAGAAGAGGAGAATAGACAGATCAGGGTAGAGGAGAATAGACAGATTAGGGTAGAGGAGAATAGACAGATCAGGGTAGAGGAGGAGTATAGACAGATCAGGGTAGAGGAGGAGAATAGACAGATCAGGGTAGAGGAGGAGAATAGACAGATCAGGGTAGAGGAGGAGAATAGACAGATCAAGGTAGTAGAGGAGAATAGACAGATCAGGGTAGAGGAGGAGAATAGACAGATCAGGGTAGAGGAGAATAGACAGATCAGGGTAGAAGAGGAGAATAGACAGATCAGGGTAGAGGAGAATAGACAGATTAGGGTAGAGGAGAATAGACAGATCAGGGTAGAGGAGGAGTATAGACAGATCAGGGTAGAGGAGGAGAATAGACAGATCAGGGTAGAGGAGGAGAATAGACAGATCAGGGTAGAGGAGGAGAATAGACAGATCAAGGTAGTAGAGGAGAATAGACAGATCAGGGCAGTAGAGGAGAATAGACAGATCAGGGTAGAGGAGGAGAATAGACAGATCAGGGTAGAATAGACAGATCAGGGTAGAATAGACAGATCAGGGTAGAAGAGGAGAATAGACAGATCAGGGTAGAGGAGGAGAATAGACAGATCAGGGTAGAGGAGAATAGACAGATCAGGGTAGAGGAGAATAGACAGATCAGGGTAGAGGAGAATAGACAGATCAGGGTAGAGGAGAATAGACAGACCAGGGTAGAGGAGAATAGACAGATCAGGGTAGAGGAGAATAGACAGATCAGGGTAGAGGAGAATAGACAGATCAGGGTAGAGGAGAATAGACAGATCAGGGTAGAAGAGGAGAATAGACAGATCAGGGTAGAGGAGAATAGACAGATCAGGGTAGAGGAGGAGAATAGACAGATCAGGGTAGAGGAGGAGAATAGACAGATCAGGTTAGAGGAGGAGAATAGACAGATCAGGGTAGAGGAGGAGAATAGACAGATCAGGGTAGTAGAGGAGAATAGACAGATCAGGGCAGTAGAGGAGAATAGACAGATCAGGGTAGAGGAGGAGAATAGACAGATCAGGGTAGAGGAGAATAGACAGATCAGGGTAGAATAGACAGATCAGGGTAGAAGAGGAGAATAGACAGATCAGGGTAGAGGAGGAGAATAGACATATCAGGGTAGAGGAGAATAGACAGATCAGGGTAGAGGAGAATAGACAGATCAGGGTAGAGGAGAATAGACAGATCAGGGTAGAGGAGAATAGACAGACCAGGGTAGAGGAGAATAGACAGATCAGGGTAGAGGAGAATAGACAGATCAGGGTAGAGGAGAATAGACAGATCAGGGTAGAGGAGGAGAATAGACAGATCAGGGTAGAGGAGAATAGACAGATCAGGGTAGAGGAGAATAGACAGATCAGGGTAGAGGAGGAGAATAGACAGATCAGGGTAGAGGAGGAGAATAGACAGATGAGGGTAGAGGAGGAGAATAGACAGATCAGGGTAGAGGAGGAGAATAGACAGATCAGGGTAGAGGAGGAGAATAGACAGATCAGGGTAGAGGAGAATAGACAGATCAGGGTAGAGGAGAATAGACAGATCAGGGTAGAAGAGGAGAATAGACAGATCAGGGTAGAGGAGAATAGACAGATCAGGGTAGAGGAGGAGAATAGACAGATCAGGGTAGAGGAGGAGAATAGACAGATCAGGGTAGAGGAGGAGAATAGACGAGATCGAGTGTGATGCCAGCATCATGGATGGGAAGTCTTTACGTAGTAGAGGAGAATAGACAGATCAAGGCAGTAGAGGAGAATAGACAGATCAGGGTAGAGGAGGAGAATAGACAGATCAGGGTAGAGGAGAATAGACAGATCAGGGTAGAATAGACAGATCAGGGTAGAAGAGGAGAATAGACAGATCAGGGTAGAGGAGGAGAATAGACAGATCAGGGTAGAGGAGAATAGACAGATCAGGGTAGAGGAGAATAGACAGATCAGGGTAGAGGAGAATAGACAGATCAGGGTAGAGGAGAATAGACAGACCAGGATAGAGGAGAATAGACAGATCAGGGTAGAGGAGAATAGACAGATCAGGGTAGAGGAGAATAGACAGATCAGGGTAGAGGAGAATAGACAGATCAGGGTAGAAGAGGAGAATAGACAGATCAGGGTAGAGGAGAATAGACAGATCAGGGTAGAGGAGGAGAATAGACAGATCAGGGTAGAGGAGGAGAATAGACAGATGAGGGTAGAGGAGGAGAATAGACAGATCAGGGTAGAATAGACAGATCAGGGTAGAAGAGGAGAATAGACAGATCAGGGTAGAGGAGGAGAATAGACAGATCAGGGTAGAGGAGAATAGACAGATCAGGGTAGAGGAGGAGAATAGAAAGATCAGGGTAGTAGAGGAGAATAGACAGATCAGGGTAGAGGAGGAGAATAGACAGATCAGGGTAGAGGAGAATAAATAGATCAGGTTAGAGGAGGAGAATAGACAGATCAGGGTAGAGGAGGAGAATAGACAGATCAGGGTAGAGGAGAATAGACAGATCAGGGTAGAGGAGGAGAATAGACAGATCAGGGTAGTAGAGGAGAATAGACAGATCAGGGTAGAGGAGGAGAATAGACAGATCAGAGTAGAGGAGAATAGACAGATCAGGGTAGAGGAGAATAGAACAGACAGATCAGGGTAGAGGAGGAGAATAGACAGATCAGGGTAGAGGAGAATAGACAGATCAGGGTAGAGGAGGAGAATAGACAGATAAGGGTAGAGGAGAATAGACAGATCAGGGTAGAGGACGAGTATAGACAGATCAGGGTTGAAGAGGAGAATAGAACAGACAGATCAGGGTAGAGGAGGAGAATAGACAGATCAGGGTAGAGGAGAATAGACAGATCAGGGTAGAGGAGGAGAATAGACAGATCAGGGTAGGAGATGAGAATAGACAGATCAGGGTAGAGGAGGAGAATAGACAGAAGAGGAGAATAGACAGATCAGGGTAGAGGAGGAGAATAGACAGATCAGGGTAGAGGAGGAGAATAGACAGATCAGGGTAGAGGAGGAGAATAGACAGATCAGGGTAGTAGAGGAGAATAGACAGATCAGGGCAGTAGAGGAGAATAGACAGATCAGGGTAGAGGAGGAGAATAGACAGATCAGGGTAGAATAGACAGATCAGGGTAGAATAGACAGATCAGGGTAGAAGAGGAGAATAGACAGATCAGGGTAGAGGAGGAGAATAGACAGATCAGGGTAGAGGAGAATAGACAGATCATGGTAGAGGAGAATAGACAGATCAGGGTAGAGGAGAATAGACAGATCAGGGTAGAGGAGAATAGACAGACCAGGGTAGAGGAGAATAGACAGATCAGGGTAGAGGAGAATAGACAGATCAGGGTAGAGGAGAATAGACAGATCAGGGTAGAGGAGAATAGACAGATCAGGGTAGAAGAGGAGAATAGACAGATCAGGGTAGAGGAGAATAGACAGATCAGGGTAGAGGAGGAGAATAGACAGATCAGGGTAGAGGAGGAGAATAGACAGATCAGGTTAGAGGAGGAGAATAGACAGATCAGGGTAGAGGAGGAGAATAGACAGATCAGGGTAGTAGAGGAGAATAGACAGATCAGGGCAGTAGAGGAGAATAGACAGATCAGGGTAGAGGAGGAGAATAGACAGATCAGGGTAGAGGAGAATAGACAGATCAGGGTAGAATAGACAGATCAGGGTAGAAGAGGAGAATAGACAGATCAGGGTAGAGGAGGAGAATAGACATATCAGGGTAGAGGAGAATAGACAGATCAGGGTAGAGGAGAATAGACAGATCAGGGTAGAGGAGAATAGACAGATCAGGGTAGAGGAGAATAGACAGACCATGGTAGAGGAGAATAGACAGATCAGGGTAGAGGAGAATAGACAGATCAGGGTAGAGGAGAATAGACAGATCAGGGTAGAGGAGGAGAATAGACAGATCAGGGTAGAGGAGAATAGACAGATCAGGGTAGAGGAGAATAGACAGATCAGGGTAGAGGAGGAGAATAGACAGATCAGGGTAGAGGAGGAGAATAGACAGATGAGGGTAGAGGAGGAGAATAGACAGATCAGGGTAGAGGAGGAGAATAGACAGATCAGGGTAGAGGAGGAGAATAGACAGATCAGGGTAGAGGAGAATAGACAGATCAGGGTAGAGGAGAATAGACAGATCAGGGTAGAAGAGGAGAATAGACAGATCAGGGTAGAGGAGAATAGACAGATCAGGGTAGAGGAGGAGAATAGACAGATCAGGGTAGAGGAGGAGAATAGACAGATCAGGGTAGAGGAGGAGAATAGACGAGATCGAGTGTGATGCCAGCATCATGGATGGGAAGTCTTTACGTAGTAGAGGAGAATAGACAGATCAAGGCAGTAGAGGAGAATAGACAGATCAGGGTAGAGGAGGAGAATAGACAGATCAGGGTAGAGGAGAATAGACAGATCAGGGTAGAATAGACAGATCAGGGTAGAAGAGGAGAATAGACAGATCAGGGTAGAGGAGGAGAATAGACAGATCAGGGTAGAGGAGAATAGACAGATCAGGGTAGAGGAGAATAGACAGATCAGGGTAGAGGAGAATAGACAGATCAGGGTAGAGGAGAATAGACAGACCAGGGTAGAGGAGAATAGACAGATCAGGGTAGAGGAGAATAGACAGATCAGGGTAGAGGAGAATAGACAGATCAGGGTAGAGGAGAATAGACAGATCAGGGTAGAAGAGGAGAATAGACAGATCAGGGTAGAGGAGAATAGACAGATCAGGGTAGAGGAGGAGAATAGACAGATCAGGGTAGAGGAGGAGAATAGACAGATGAGGGTAGAGGAGGAGAATAGACAGATCAGGGTAGAATAGACAGATCAGGGTAGAAGAGGAGAATAGACAGATCAGGGTAGAGGAGGAGAATAGACAGATCAGGGTAGAGGAGAATAGACAGATCAGGGTAGAGGAGGAGAATAGAAAGATCAGGGTAGTAGAGGAGAATAGACAGATCAGGGTAGAGGAGGAGAATAGACAGATCAGGGTAGAGGAGAATAAATAGATCAGGTTAGAGGAGGAGAATAGACAGATCAGGGTAGAGGAGGAGAATAGACAGATCAGGGTAGAGGAGAATAGACAGATCAGGGTAGAGGAGGAGAATAGACAGATCAGGGTAGTAGAGGAGAATAGACAGATCAGGGTAGAGGAGGAGAATAGACAGATCAGAGTAGAGGAGAATAGACAGATCAGGGTAGAGGAGAATAGAACAGACAGATCAGGGTAGAGGAGGAGAATAGACAGATCAGGGTAGAGGAGGAGAATAGACAGATCAGGGTAGAGGAGAATAGACAGATCAGGGTAGAGGAGAATAGACAGATCAGGGTAGAAGAGGAGAATAGACAGATCAGGGTAGAGGAGAATAGACAGATCAGGGTAGAGGAGGAGAATAGACAGATCAGGGTAGAGGAGGAGAATAGACAGATCAGGGTAGAGGAGGAGAATAGACGAGATCGAGTGTGATGCCAGCATCATGGATGGGAAGTCTTTACGTAGTAGAGGAGAATAGACAGATCAAGGCAGTAGAGGAGAATAGACAGATCAGGGTAGAGGAGGAGAATAGACAGATCAGGGTAGAGGAGAATAGACAGATCAGGGTAGAATAGACAGATCAGGGTAGAAGAGGAGAATAGACAGATCAGGGTAGAGGAGGAGAATAGACAGATCAGGGTAGAGGAGAATAGACAGATCAGGGTAGAGGAGAATAGACAGATCAGGGTAGAGGAGAATAGACAGATCAGGGTAGAGGAGAATAGACAGACCAGGATAGAGGAGAATAGACAGATCAGGGTAGAGGAGAATAGACAGATCAGGGTAGAGGAGAATAGACAGATCAGGGTAGAGGAGAATAGACAGATCAGGGTAGAAGAGGAGAATAGACAGATCAGGGTAGAGGAGAATAGACAGATCAGGGTAGAGGAGGAGAATAGACAGATCAGGGTAGAGGAGGAGAATAGACAGATGAGGGTAGAGGAGGAGAATAGACAGATCAGGGTAGAATAGACAGATCAGGGTAGAAGAGGAGAATAGACAGATCAGGGTAGAGGAGGAGAATAGACAGATCAGGGTAGAGGAGAATAGACAGATCAGGGTAGAGGAGGAGAATAGAAAGATCAGGGTAGTAGAGGAGAATAGACAGATCAGGGTAGAGGAGGAGAATAGACAGATCAGGGTAGAGGAGAATAAATAGATCAGGTTAGAGGAGGAGAATAGACAGATCAGGGTAGAGGAGGAGAATAGACAGATCAGGGTAGAGGAGAATAGACAGATCAGGGTAGAGGAGGAGAATAGACAGATCAGGGTAGTAGAGGAGAATAGACAGATCAGGGTAGAGGAGGAGAATAGACAGATCAGAGTAGAGGAGAATAGACAGATCAGGGTAGAGGAGAATAGAACAGACAGATCAGGGTAGAGGAGGAGAATAGACAGATCAGGGTAGAGGAGAATAGACAGATCAGGGTAGAGGAGGAGAATAGACAGATAAGGGTAGAGGAGAATAGACAGATCAGGGTAGAGGACGAGTATAGACAGATCAGGGTTGAAGAGGAGAATAGAACAGACAGATCAGGGTAGAGGAGGAGAATAGACAGATCAGGGTAGAGGAGAATAGACAGATCAGGGTAGAGGAGGAGAATAGACAGATCAGGGTAGGAGATGAGAATAGACAGATCAGGGTAGAGGAGGAGAATAGACAGAAGAGGAGAATAGACAGATCAGGGTAGAGGAGGAGAATAGACAGATCAGGGTAGAGGAGGAGAATAGACAGATCAGGGTAGAGGAGGAGAATAGACAGATCAGGGTAGTAGAGGAGAATAGACAGATCAGGGCAGTAGAGGAGAATAGACAGATCAGGGTAGAGGAGGAGAATAGACAGATCAGGGTAGAATAGACAGATCAGGGTAGAATAGACAGATCAGGGTAGAAGAGGAGAATAGACAGATCAGGGTAGAGGAGGAGAATAGACAGATCAGGGTAGAGGAGAATAGACAGATCATGGTAGAGGAGAATAGACAGATCAGGGTAGAGGAGAATAGACAGATCAGGGTAGAGGAGAATAGACAGACCAGGGTAGAGGAGAATAGACAGATCAGGGTAGAGGAGAATAGACAGATCAGGGTAGAGGAGAATAGACAGATCAGGGTAGAGGAGAATAGACAGATCAGGGTAGAAGAGGAGAATAGACAGATCAGGGTAGAGGAGAATAGACAGATCAGGGTAGAGGAGGAGAATAGACAGATCAGGGTAGAGGAGGAGAATAGACAGATCAGGTTAGAGGAGGAGAATAGACAGATCAGGGTAGAGGAGGAGAATAGACAGATCAGGGTAGTAGAGGAGAATAGACAGATCAGGGCAGTAGAGGAGAATAGACAGATCAGGGTAGAGGAGGAGAATAGACAGATCAGGGTAGAGGAGAATAGACAGATCAGGGTAGAATAGACAGATCAGGGTAGAAGAGGAGAATAGACAGATCAGGGTAGAGGAGGAGAATAGACATATCAGGGTAGAGGAGAATAGACAGATCAGGGTAGAGGAGAATAGACAGATCAGGGTAGAGGAGAATAGACAGATCAGGGTAGAGGAGAATAGACAGACCATGGTAGAGGAGAATAGACAGATCAGGGTAGAGGAGAATAGACAGATCAGGGTAGAGGAGAATAGACAGATCAGGGTAGAGGAGGAGAATAGACAGATCAGGGTAGAGGAGAATAGACAGATCAGGGTAGAGGAGAATAGACAGATCAGGGTAGAGGAGGAGAATAGACAGATCAGGGTAGAGGAGGAGAATAGACAGATGAGGGTAGAGGAGGAGAATAGACAGATCAGGGTAGAGGAGGAGAATAGACAGATCAGGGTAGAGGAGGAGAATAGACAGATCAGGGTAGAGGAGAATAGACAGATCAGGGTAGAGGAGAATAGACAGATCAGGGTAGAAGAGGAGAATAGACAGATCAGGGTAGAGGAGAATAGACAGATCAGGGTAGAGGAGGAGAATAGACAGATCAGGGTAGAGGAGGAGAATAGACAGATCAGGGTAGAGGAGGAGAATAGACGAGATCGAGTGTGATGCCAGCATCATGGATGGGAAGTCTTTACGTAGTAGAGGAGAATAGACAGATCAAGGCAGTAGAGGAGAATAGACAGATCAGGGTAGAGGAGGAGAATAGACAGATCAGGGTAGAGGAGAATAGACAGATCAGGGTAGAATAGACAGATCAGGGTAGAAGAGGAGAATAGACAGATCAGGGTAGAGGAGGAGAATAGACAGATCAGGGTAGAGGAGAATAGACAGATCAGGGTAGAGGAGAATAGACAGATCAGGGTAGAGGAGAATAGACAGATCAGGGTAGAGGAGAATAGACAGACCAGGGTAGAGGAGAATAGACAGATCAGGGTAGAGGAGAATAGACAGATCAGGGTAGAGGAGAATAGACAGATCAGGGTAGAGGAGAATAGACAGATCAGGGTAGAAGAGGAGAATAGACAGATCAGGGTAGAGGAGAATAGACAGATCAGGGTAGAGGAGGAGAATAGACAGATCAGGGTAGAGGAGGAGAATAGACAGATGAGGGTAGAGGAGGAGAATAGACAGATCAGGGTAGAATAGACAGATCAGGGTAGAAGAGGAGAATAGACAGATCAGGGTAGAGGAGGAGAATAGACAGATCAGGGTAGAGGAGAATAGACAGATCAGGGTAGAGGAGGAGAATAGAAAGATCAGGGTAGTAGAGGAGAATAGACAGATCAGGGTAGAGGAGGAGAATAGACAGATCAGGGTAGAGGAGAATAAATAGATCAGGTTAGAGGAGGAGAATAGACAGATCAGGGTAGAGGAGGAGAATAGACAGATCAGGGTAGAGGAGAATAGACAGATCAGGGTAGAGGAGGAGAATAGACAGATCAGGGTAGTAGAGGAGAATAGACAGATCAGGGTAGAGGAGGAGAATAGACAGATCAGAGTAGAGGAGAATAGACAGATCAGGGTAGAGGAGAATAGAACAGACAGATCAGGGTAGAGGAGGA
>NC_143027.1:80432500-80577500 GCF_057628025.1 Oncorhynchus mykiss
TCTACTAGACCCGGCCCATCCCAACACAGCTCTACTAGACCTGGCCCATCACAACACAGCTCTACTAGACCCGGCCCATCACAACAAAGCTCTACTAGACCCGGCCCATCACAACAGAGCTCTACTAGACCCGGCCCATCACAACACAGCTCTACTAGACCCGGCCCATCACAACACAGCTCTACTAGACCCGACCCATCACAACACAGCTCTACTAGACCTGTCCCATCACAACACAGCTCTACTAGACCCAGCCCATCACAACACAGCTCTGACCACTACTCCAGGGTCGGTCAGAACACTGCCCTTCAGGGAAGTAGACCACATGATGCAGTCCACACCATGTATCAATTAGATCGTCAGCCTACATATGCTGAGGTAACCTCTGGCAGAAGACCCCTAGAACAATCAGAGATAGGAGAGGTGCGCCAACTACTGCAACTAATATGCAGACTACTGAGCTAGACAGTCCCTTTAATTCACACACGTGCACGCACACACACACACACACACACACAAACACACAGGGTTGCAGATTGCACATAAAATAAGTACAGTGCAATCTTATTCCATTCTTATTAATTTGTTTACAAATATTCCTAAATGTATTGACACCGGTATTATAATAATTATTATATGTAATGGTGTGTGTGTGTGTGTGTGTGTGTGTGCGCGTGTGTGTATGTATGTATGTATGTGTGTGTATATGTGTATGTGCATGTATATGTGTATATATATATATATATATGTGTATGTGTATGTATGTATATATATACATATATGTATGTATGTGTGTGTGTGTGTGTGTGTGTGTGTGTATGTATGTATGTATATGTATGTGTATGTATATATGTATGTATATGTGTATGTATATGTATATGTATATATGTATATGTATGTATATATATATATATATATATAGTATTTTATTTTTTTTTGTTTTTTTCGATGTACTTTACTCAAACCAGTGAATATCACTTATTATAAATGAGATCATTAACTATCAGCTCTTGGAATATCCAGGGCCTATACTCTTCACATTTTGGTTATAAAACAACTAATCCAGAATTGATTAAAAACATCAAGGGACAAGACATCATAATCCTACTGGAAACATGGTGTCGTGGAGACATAGATACTCAGTGTCCCTCAGGCTATAGAGAAAGTTTACTACCATCAATCAAACATAAAAATGTTAAACGGGGCCGAGACTCAGGTGGAATCATCATTTGGCATAAGCAGGACTTAGCACTGAATGAAATGAAAAAAGGTACCACTCACATTTGGCTAAAACTTAACAAAGGTACAATCTATTGTGACAATGATGTATACATATGTGCAGCTTATGCTCCTCCTTCAGATTCATCATATTATGATGATCAGTTTTTTGACAATCTCCAGACAGAAATCATTACATTTCAGGCGCAGGGTAAAGTGCTTCTTTGTGGAGATTTCAATGCAAGAACAGGTTCTGAGCCTGACTACACTGATGCGGGAGGTAACCACCACATATTTGGACACCCCTCCTTGTACAGTAGCCCTATTATAAATAATAGAAACAGTCCTGACCAAATACTGAACAAAAATGGAAAAGAGTTAGTACATCTCTGTCGAGCCTTAGGCCTGTACATGCTTAATGGTAGAATCAGAGGGGACTCTTTAGGTCAGTTTACTTACTGCTCAGCTCTTGGGACAAGTGTAGTCGATTATGCCATCACTGACATTGACCCCTCCTCCATTAGTGCATTCACTGTCAGACCACAGACACCATTGTCAGATCACAGTCAGATCAACGTGTTTCTGAAGAAATTAACCGGCAATATTCATTCAAAAAAACAGCCCAATAAACTTTACAACATAAACCAATCGTTCAGATGGGCTCCAAACAGTGCAGAGGCATTCATTGAAACATTGAACTCAAATGAAATGATGAACTCTATACAGTTTTTCAATAACTCACAGTACCAAAACAATAAAGATGGTGTCAATTCAGCTACCCAAAACATCAACTGCATATTCCAAAAAGCAGCATCGAAAGCAAATTTGAGAAAACCAAAGCAATGCAACATCAGAAGCAAAAATCAAAATGTTTCTGACAAATGGTTTGATAATGAATGTAAAACAATTAGAAAACACCTAAGACAAATGTCAAACAAAAAACATAAGCAGCAAAACAACCCAGAGCTACGATATGAATACTTTGAAACTCTGAAACAGTATAAACAAACACTGAAATGCAAGAAATTGAATTATACCAACAAGACACTTGATGAAATTGAAAACGCAATTGACCAAAATCAGTTCTGGGACATGTGGAACAATTTAAGCACATCAAAGCCACAAGAATTAGCCATACAAGATGTAGGAATTTGGAAAACTTACTTTGATAATCTATACAAAAACATCCCACAAAAAGACTTAAACCAGAACCAATTAGAAATTAAAGAAAAATTGAACATCCTGGAATCAGTCATTAAAAACAACCAAAATCCATTAGATTACCCAATAACCCAACAAGAACTAAATGAAAAGCTAAAATCTATTAAATCAAAAAAGGCTTGTGGTGTAGACAACATCAGAAATGAAATGCTGAAAAACAGCACACCTGAGTTGCAAAATGCTGTGCTTAAATTGTTCAACATGGTTTTAACTTCTGGCTGCTTCCCTGATGTCTGGAACCAGGGGCTCATCTCCCCTATCCACAAAAGTGGAGACAAATCAGACCCCAATAATTACAGGGGAATTTGCGTCAACAGTAACTTGGGAAAGATTTTCTGTAGCATTTTGAATTCAAGAATTCAAACCTTTCTTCAAGAAAAAAATGTAATAAGTAAATGTCAAATTGGCTTTCTCCCTAACCATCGCACTACTGACCATATATACACCTTACACACACTAATTAATAAACACGTCCACCAAAAAAAAGAGGGCAAAATCTTTGCTTGCTTTATTGACTTTAAAAAAGCATTTGATTCGATTTGGCACGAAGGGCTATTCTACAAAATTCTACAAAGTGGGCTTGGTGGTAAGGTGTATGACTTAATAAAATGTATGTACACAGAAAATAAGTGTGCAATAAAAATCAAAAACCAAAGAACAGAATTTTTTTCACAATGTCGAGGTGTGAGACAAGGCTGCAATTTGAGTCCAAATCTTTTCAACATTTATATAAATGAATTAGCAGACATGTTGGACCAATCTCCAGCCCCAGGACTCACACTATTTGACACAGAGGTGAAATACCTGCTATATGCTGATGACTTGGTACTTCTATCACCAACCAAAGAAGGTCTTCAACAAAACATTAATATTCTGGAGCAATATTGCCATAATTGGGCCCTGGCAGTAAATTTCCAAAAAACTAAAATCATGATTTTCCAAAAAAAACCCAGATGTCAGAAACAAAAATGTAAATTCACCCTGAACAACACCTTAATTGAACACACAAAAAATTACACCTACCTTGGTCTGACCATATCTGCATCGGGAAACTTTAATATGGCAGTGAATGCACTCAAAGAAAAAGCCCGCAGAGCAATGTATGCAATAAAAATGAAATTATTCAAAATCAACATCCCAATTAGAATTTGGACTAAAATATTTGACAGTGTAATCCTACCAATAGCACTTTATGGAAGTGAGGTTTGGGGGCCACTCAATAAACTGGATTTTAAAATGTGGGACAAACATCCAATTGAAACCCTACATGCAGAATTCTGTCGGAAAATTCTACAAGTCCAGAGAAATACACCAACTAATGCATGTAGGGCAGAATTGGGCCGTTTTCCAGTAATAATGAAAATACAGAAAAGATCATTAAAATTTTGGCTACATCTAAATTCAAGTCCAAATTCGAGTCTGCAATTTAAAGCACTTCAAGCCCAAGAGCTGAGCCCAGAAACGAGCCCTCTCAGTCAGCTGGTGTTGGACCTCACCAATCAAGCTGACACCAGCACTGCTTCAAAAGAAAGAATTCCAATAAACAAAATCATGAACCAATCAAAGGAATCATACTTACAATACTGGAAAAACGAAACAAAATCCCAAAGCCGACTAAATTGCTATCTGACCCTAAACAGAGAATATGAATTGGCTGATTATCTCTACTCTGTCAGAGATACGAAGCAGAGACAGATCCTTACCAAGTACAGGCTGAGTGACCACCGATTGGCAATAGAAACCGGCAGACATAAAAAGACATGGCTACCCAAAGAGGAGCGTGTATGTGGTCACTGCATGACAGGGGAGGTAGAGACAGAGATGCACTTTCTCCTTTACTGTGATAAATATTCCTCACAAAGAGATTCATTATTCACAGAAATGACTACATATATTCCACATTTTTACAAATTGAACCCAGAGGAAAAACTAAGAATACTCATGGGCGAAGGAGCAATGGCTCCTCTTGCAGCCAAATATGTATTTTCCTGCCATAGCCTGAGGGACACTGAATAATAACATCTGCATAGTAAACAGTAACTTACTTATTATTACAATTATTGTTATTACTATAATTATTAATGTTTACTGTAGACTGTTACCATTTTATTGTATTTATTTTTTTATTATTATTTACTACCATTTTATATTATTATTTGCTATCATTTACAATTTTGTTACAATGTATATTGTATACATTGTTGCTTTGGCAATATTGACACAATGTTTTTCATGCCAATAAAGCAGCTTGAATTTGAATTTGAATTTGAATTTGAGTGCATTTCTACTATTGACTGTTACCATTTTATTGTTTATAATTGTATTATTTATAATTTTGTATTATTATTTACTACCATTTTATATTATTATTTGCTATCATTTATAATTTTGTTACAATGTATATTGTATACATTGTTGCTTTGGCAATATTGACACAATGTTTTTCATGCCAATAAAGCAGCTTGAATTTGAATTTGAATTTGAGAGAGAGGGAGAGAGGGAGAGAGAGAACTCATTTCCACAGATGTGTGAGGGAGAGAGAGAGGGAGAAAGAAAGGGAGCGAGAGAGAGAGGGAGAGATAACTCATCTCCTCGGCTGTGTGTGAGAGAGAGAGGGAGAAAGAGAACTTATCTCCTCAGCTGTGTGAGAGAGAGGGAGAGAGAACTCATCTCCTCAGCTGTGTGTGAGAGAGAGGGAGAGAGGGAGAGAGAACTCATCTCCTCGACTGTGTGTGTGTGTGAGAGAGAGAGAGAACTCATATCCTTAGCTGTGTGAGAGAGAGAGGGAGAGAACTCATCTCCTCAGCTGTGTGTGAGAGAGAGGGAGAGAGAGAACTCATCTCCTTGACTGTGTGTGTGTGTGAGAGAGAGAGAGAACTCATATCCTTAGCTGTGTGAGAGAGAGAGGGAGAGAACTCATCTCCTCAGCTGTGTGTGAGAGAGAGGGAGAGAGAGAACTCATCTCCTCAGCTGTGTGTGAGAGAGAGGGAGAGAGAGAGAACTCATCTCCTCAGCTGTGTGTGAGAGAGAGAGAGGGAGAGAGAGAACTCATCTCCTCAGCTGTATGAGAGATAGTGAAGTAGTATAGATCTGTGTGTGTGTGTGTGTGTGTGCGTGTGTGCGTGTGTGCGTGTGCGTGTGCGTGTGCGTGCGTGCGTGCGTGTGTGCGTGCGTGTGTGCGCGCGTGTGTGTGTGTGTGTATTATAAAACCATTGATCTGTATGGTAGACTAATCAGCTCTGACTCTAACGCAGCTCAGTATCTCCATGTTGTTAGTCCCACTATCACACTGTAGGGTTGTGTTCCAAAAGGACCCTATTCCCTAGTGCACTACTTTTGACCAGGGTCCAATGGGCTCTGGTCGAACGCAGTGCACTATGTAGGGAATAGGTTGATATTTGAGACCAAGGTAGCTTTGTTCTATTAGGCCTACTAATTAACAGGGTTAATACAAAGGAAACACATAGCAACCACATATGTCCTGTTAGACTGTTATAGCACACTGGTTAAAACACACCTATTGATTAACAGAGAAGTGGTCCGTCATGTTTCAGGGCTTCTATATATTTGATTCATCCAGTAAGCAGAATCTACTGTATGTTGTATGTATTCCTGTATGTTAGAACCATGTATGTCAGATGAGTAGTCAATAGTGTGTCAGAATAATGTATGTCTGAATAGTATATTCCTGGATAATGTATGTCTGAATAGTGTATTCCTGGATAATATATGTCTGAATAGTGTATTCCTGGATAATGTATGTCTGAATAGTGTATTCCTAGATAATGTATGTCTGAATAGTATATTCCTGGATAATGTATGTCTGAATAGTGTATTCCTGGATAATGTATGTCTGAATAGTATATTCCTGGATAATGTATGTCTGAATAGTGTATTCCTGGATAATATATGTCTGAATAGTGTATTCCTGGATAATGTATGTCTGAATAGTGTATTCCTGGATAATGTATGTCTGAATAGTGTATTCCTGGATAATGTATGTCAGAATAGTATATTCCTGGATAATGTATGTCTGAATAGTGTATTCCTGGATAATGTATGTCAGAATAGTATATTCCTGGATAATGTATGTCTGAATAGTATATTCCTGGATAATGTATGTCTGAATAGTGTATTCCTGGATAATGTATGTCTGAATAGTGTATTCCTGGATAATGTATGTCAGAATAGTATATTCCTGGATAATGTATGTCTGAATAGTGTATTCCTGGATAATGTATGTCAGAATAGTATATTCCTGGATAATGTATGTCTGAATAGTGTATTCCTGGATAATGTATGTCAGAATAGTATATTCCTGGATAATGTATGTCAGAATAGTATATTCCTAGATAATGTATGTCTGAATAGTATATTCCTGGATAATGTATGTCAGAATAGTATATTCCTGGATAATGTATGTCTGAATAGTGTATTCCTGGATAATATATGTCTGAATAGTGTATTCCTGGATAATGTATGTCTGAATAGTGTATTCCTGGATAATGTATGTCTGAATAGTGTATTCCTGGATAATGTATGTCAGAATAGTATATTCCTGGATAATGTATGTCTGAATAGTATATTCCTGGATAATATATGTCTGAATAGTGTATTCCTGGATAATGTATGTCTGAATAGTGTATTCCTGGATAATGTATGTCTGAATAGTGTATTCCTGGATAATGTATGTCTGAATAGTATATTCCTGGATAATGTATGTCTGAATAGTGTATTCCTGGATAATATATGTCTGAATAGTGTATTCCTGGATAATGTATGTCTGAATAGTGTATTCCTGGATAATGTATGTCTGAATAGTGTATTCCTGGATAATGTATGTCAGAATAGTATATTCCTGGATAATGTATGTCTGAATAGTGTATTCCTAGATAATGTATGTCAGAATAGTATATTCCTGGATAATGTATGTCAGAATAGTATATTCCTGGATAATGTATGTCTGAATAGTATATTTCTGGATAATGTATGTCAGAATAGTATATTTCTGGATAATGTATGTCAGAATAGTGTATGTCCGAATTAGAGATTGACCGAATAATCGGCATGGCCGATTAATTAGGGCCAATTTCAAGTCTTCATAACAATTGGTCATTATTGGACCCCGATTACGGCCGATTACATTGCAATCCACGAGGAAACTGAGTGGCAGGCTGACCACCTATTACACGAGTGCAGCAAGGAGCCACGGTAAGTTGCTAGTAAGCATTTAACTTACTGTATCTTATAAAAAACAATCAATCTGCACATAATCACTAGTTAACAACACATGGTTGATGATATTACTAGGTTAACTAGCTTGTCCTGCGTTGAATATAATCAATGTGGTGGCTGTTCATTTATCATTGAATCACAGCCTACTTCAACTTCCCCAAAAGGGTGATGATTTAACAAAAGCACACTGCTGAAAAAAGCACAATCTTTGTACGAATGTACCTAACCATAAACATCAATGTACCTAACCATAAACATCACGGTACCTAACCATAAACATCAATGTACCTAACTATAAACATCAATATACCTAACAATAAACATCAATGTACCTAACAATAAACATCAATGTACCTAACTATAAACATCAATGTACCTAACTATAAACATCAATGTACCTAACCATATACATCAATGTACCTAACCATAAACATCAATGTACCTAACCATATACATCAATGTACCTAACCATAAACATCAATGTACCTAACTATAAACATCAATGTACCTAACCATAAACATCACGGTACCTAACCATAAACATCAATATACCTAACCATAAACATCAATGTACCTAACCATAAACATCAATATACCTAACCATAAACATCAATGTACCTAACCATAAACATCAATGTACCTAACCATAAACATCAATGTACCTAACCATAAACATCAATATACCTAACCATAAACATCAATATACCTAACCATAAACATCAATGTACCTAACCATAAACATCACGGTACCTAACCATAAACATCAATGTACCTAACTATAAACATCAATGTACCTAACTATAAACATCAATGTACCTAACAATAAACATCAATGTACCTAACAATAAACATCAATGATTTTCTTAAAATCAATACACAGAAGTATATATTTTTAAACCTGCATATTTAGTTAAAAAAATTCATGCTAGCAGGCAATATTATCTAGGGAAATTGTGTCACTTCTCTTGCGTTCATTGCATGCAGAGTCAGGGTATATGCAACAGTTTGGGCCGCCTGGCTTGTTGCGAACTAATTTGCCAGAATTTTACATAATTATGACACAACATTGAAGGTTGTGCAATGTAACAGCAATATGTAGACTTAGGGATGCCACCCGTTAGATAAAATACGGAACGGTTCCGTATTTCACTGAAAGAATAAATGTTTTGTTTTCGAAATGATAGTTTACGGGTTTGACCATATTAGTGATCAAAGGCTTGTATTTCGTTGTTTATTATATTATAATTAAGTCTATGATTTTATATTTGATAGAGCAGTCTGACTGAGCAGGGGTAGGCAGCAGCAGGCTTGTAAGCATTCATTCAAACTTTACTGGGTTTGCCAGCAGCTCTTAGCAATGCTTGACTCACAGCGCTGTTTATGACTTCAAGCCTGTCCACTCCTGAGATTAGGCGGGCAATACTAAAGTGCCTAATACAACAGCCAATAGTTAAAGGTATATGAAATACAAATGGTATAGAGAGAAATAGTCCACACGTCATAATTCCTATAATAACTTCAACCTAAAACGTCTTAACTGGGAATATTGAAGAACTGGGAATATTGAACCACCAGCTTTCATATGTTCTGAGCAAGGAACTTAAACATGAGCTTTTTTACATGGCACATATTGTACTTTTACTTTCTTCTCCAACACTTTGTTTTTGCATTATTTAAACCAAATTGAGCATGTTTCATTATTTATTTGAGACTAAATAGATTATATTTATGTATTATATTAAGTTAAAATAAAAGTGTTCATTTTTCATTCGGTATTGTTGTAATTGTCATTATTACAAATACAGTATATATGTAAAAATCCATCACACCATCACACCACCCAAAAGATATCCAGCCAACTTGACACAACTGTGGAAAGCATTGGAGTCAACATGGGCCAGCATTGTGTCAACATTCGACACCTTGTGGAGTCCTTGCCCAGATGAATTGAAACTGTTCTGAGGGCAAAATGGGGTGGCGCAACTGAAGGTGTTCCTAATGCTTTGTACACTCAGTGTATATCTGAATAGTGAATGTCTGAATAGTGAATGTCTGAATAGTGAATGTCTGAATAGTGAATGTCTGAATAGTGAATGTCTGAATAGTGAATGTCAGAAGTGAAGGGATAGACAGTTCTGCTGTGGTCAGTATTCATCATAATCACTACTGTCTGGTTGTCTGGATCTGGTTTGATGTGTCATGGTACTGCTCTTCAGATGTGGCTGAACATTTTATTGCTACATCATCCCAGTTATACAGACGTGTTGGCACATGACCAGTAAACAAACTGTGTGTATGCTGCCAGTTCCTGAGGCCATCGGGACATTTCCCAGGGCTTAGAGCGTCACAGGTGAGGAGGAGGAGATCTGTCAGGTCTCGCTGCCCTGGGGGGAGGGTGTGTGTTCAGGGTGTGTGTTGTGGGGACGTTGCCTGATGAAACATAAAGCATTAAACTCTGTGGCTGCTTTAGGAACCAACCTACTCCTTAGTGGCCCTTTGAAGTTTCCATTGTGGGAAAATCAATAAAGAGGAAAACAGTGTGTCTGTCTGTCTGTCTGTGTCTTTGTGTGTGTGTGTGTGTGTGTGTGTGTGTGTGTGTGTGTGTGTGTGTGTGTGTGTGTGTGTGTGTGTGTGTGTGTGTGTGTGTGTGTGTGTGAGCAGAGTCAAGGAACATACTAGCATGGCTACCCCCCACCGAGGGGCTTTCCCAATTCCCACCTGCACCTTCTTCCCCACCCCCCTCCCTCCCTCCCCACCCCTATCCCTCCCCACCTCCCTCCCTCCCCACACGCACCTCTTCCCAGGTGTATGCTGACTCTTTGATAGGCATGCTGGTGCTTGTCCCACACACACACACACACACACACACACACACACACACACACACACACACACACACACACACACACACACACGCAGATGAGAGTTGACAGGTAAGCAGGTTAAGCTGCAGGTATTGGAACAGGAACACTGCAGTGTGTTTCATATTAAATACACACATATAACTCTGGCTCACCTCTCTACACTTCTCACCTCAATCCATCTCTTCCCTCATCCCCCTCTCTCCCTTCAATGCTGCCCACCCTCCAATCGTCTCATCCTCTCCCTTGACCCTCTTCTACTCACATCAATCCACCTCTCCCCTCAAGCCTCCTCTCCATCCCTCCTCTCTCTACCTCTCCCCTTAACCCTCCTCTCCATCCCTCCTCTCTCTACCTCTCCACCTCTCCATCCCTCCTCTCTCTACCTCTCCACCTCTCCCCTCAACCCTCCTCTCCATCCCTCCTCTCTCTACCTCTCCACCTCTCCCCTCATACCTCCTCTCCATCCCTCCTCTCTCCACTCTCCACCTCTCCTCAACCCTCTTCTGTTCCTCTTCTCTCCACCTCTCCCCTCAACCCTCCTCTCCATCCCTCCTCTCCATCCCTCCTCTCTCTTCTCTCCACCTCTCCTCAACCCTCTTCTGTTCCACTTCTCTCCACAACACTCCTCTCCATCCCTCCTCTCTCCTCTCTCCACCTCTCCCCAACCCTCTTCTGTTCCACTTCTCTCCACCTCTCCCCTCAACACTCCTCTCCATCCCTCCTCTCTCCACCTCTCCTCAACCCTCTTCTGTTCCACTTCTCTCCACCTCTCCCCTCAACACTCCTCTCCATCCCTCCTCTCTCCACCTCTCCTCAACCCTCTTCTGTTCCACTTCTCTCCACCTCTCCACTCAATCCTCCTCTCCATCCCTCCTCTCTCTTCTCTCCACCTCTCCCCTCAATCCTCCTCTCCATCCCTCCTCTCTCCACCTCTCCTCAACCCTCTTCTGTTCCTCCCTCCCGCCTCTCTTCTACACCTTCTCTCTCATCTCCCATTCTCTACCCAGCTCCCCCTCTGGTCTTCAGCTGTCCACATAGGGTAGCTCTTTGAAGAACTCTTTTGGTTCCAGATGGAAACCCTTTTTGTTCCAGGTAGAACTATTGTAGGTTCGATGTGGACCCTTTTCCACAGACGGTTCTACATGGAACCCAAAGGGGTTATACTTTGAACAAAAAGGGTTCTCCTATGGGGACAGCCAAATAACATCCCTGGGAAATCTTTTTCTAAGAGTGTAGAAACTCATGGAACGGAATCTCTCTCTCCATCTCTATGTCTGTCTTTCTATCTTTCTCTCATTCTCCAGCTCTATACATTCTCTAATGGTTCCTGTTTCTGTGTGTAATGGATTTCTCTCTGGCTGAGGTTCTGTTGAAGAGGGAGACCAGCAGCAGGCCTTACATACACACAACACTGTGTTTCCTCCAGCTGTCAATGTATACGTACGTACCTTCATTGTCTGTACCACTGATATCATTTTAAAGGACTTAAGGGATCAAAGTCACCTTAGATATCCCCACTCTCTCTTATCGTTCTCCTTCCCCCTCCCTGTCATCTCCGGTCTCTCTCTCTTTCCCTCCCTCTCTCTCTCTCTCTCTTGCACTCTCTCTCTTCCCCTCCCTCTATATCTCTCTCTCCTGCACTCTCTCTCTTTCTCATCTCCTCACAACAGTCTTTTAAGTGTGTCCTCAAAGCTCTGTGTGCCACTAACTAGGCTAACCCTCCATTTTGTGGTTCTGTGGGATATGGATTAGTCTAGATGGTTGTGTGTTTAGTATAGTAGAGAGATTTTCCAGGCCTTCCTTCCTCATATAGCTGCTGAAGAACTTCTCTTTTCAACTCCAGGCTGCTGCTGCTGCCAGGCCGAACGGGGGATTTAACCTCCCTGTCATTATAACTGTGGTTTTAAGTGGCTATTGAACCCTTTCTGTGTGTTATGTGTGTGTGTATGTGTGAGTGTGCATGCGTGCGTGAGTGTTTCTGTGTCTGTGTGTGTTCGCATTTGCCCGTGTGCATGATTGCACCTAAGTGTGTGAGAGAGACTATCGTAGAGAATCACACACAGAACCTCTCACACACCTTTCCATAACTACAGCTCCTAACTGTAATTGCAGGTTTTCATCCACTGCTGTTAAGAAGAGAAGAGGGGAAGAGAGGAGGGGAGCTGGAACGAGAGCACAGTGAACGAGTACAGGGTGATTATTTTGTTTAATTGCTACTTTCAATCTCCAAAGGAGGTCTGGAGGAGATCAGAGAGAGAGAGAGAGAGAGAGAGAGAGAGAGAGAGAGAGAGGGAGACAGAGAGAGAGAGAGAGAGAGAGAGAGAGAGAGAGAGAGAGAGAGAGAGAGAGAGAGAGAGAGAGAGAGAGAGAGAGAGAGAGAGAGAGAGAGAGAGAGAGAGAGAGAGAGAGAGAGAGAGAGCGAGGAGGTGGGGTGTAGGGTGAGGGGTGAACTACATGGACCATAGAGAGTGTAGGTTAAAGGGGGTGGGGTTCTATTACAGTAACACAGTTTGTTTTCCCCATTGAAGGGTTGCTGTGGAGATCCACCATCCAGACCAGCGCTTTTATTTTCTCACTCCTCTAGCTGTGTGTCAACACGCTTTACTAGATCCACTTACTACAATTACTGTAATCTAGTTATTCCTGTGTTTGTGTGTGGGTGTGTGCATGTGTGTGTCTTTGTGCCTTAGTGTGTTCCCTTCAACCTGTGGGTGAAAGGGTTTATTTGGGAATGAGCTCCTAGCTATGTCCTTAGACACACACAAAGAGCCAGCGAGGCGGAGGAGGAGTGTGGCGTGGGGGTTGAGGGATGAATGAAGGACAGGACAGAATAGCTCTGTGTGTTTACTTTGCTCTGCCCTCGCCTATTCAGCCTGGACATCTGATGAGACAGGGGTGATGGGACCTGCATTATAATCTAGAGACAGAGAGAGAGAGAGAGAGAGAGAGAGCGAGAGAGAGAGCCTCTGGCTCATGTCCTAGTCAGATTCCCCCTTCTTTCGCAGGTTAGCGTTTTTCAAATCAAATGAAATTGTATTGGTCACATACACATATTTAGCAGATGTTATTGCGGGTGTAGCAAAATGCTTCTGTTCCTAGCTCCAACATTGCAATAGTATCTAACAATTCACAACAATACACACAAATCTAAAAGTAAATAATGGAAATATATAAATTCTACATTGAGCAATGTCGGAGTGGCATTGACTAAAATACAGTAGAATAGAATACAGTATATACATGAGATGAGTAAAGCAGTATGTAAACATCATTTAAACATGATTAAAGTGACCAGTGATTCCATGTCTATGTATATTGGGCAGCAGCCTCTAAGGTGCAGGGTTGAGTAACCAGTGATTCCATGTCTATGTATATTGGGCAGCAGCCTCTAAGGTGCAGGGTTGAGTAACCAGTGATTCCATGTCTATGTATATTGGGCAGCAGCCTCTAAGGTGCAGGGTTGAGTAACCGGGTGGTAGCCGGCTAGTGATGGCTATTTAACAGTCTGATGGCCTTGCGATAGGAGCTGTTTTTCAGTCTCATCTTTGATGCATCTGTGCAGACCTCGCCTTCTGGATGATACCGGGCGGAACAGGCAGTGGCTCAAGTGGTTGTTGTCCTTGATGATCTTTTTGGCCTTCCTGTGACATCGGGTGCTGCAGGTGTCCTGGAGGGCAGGTAGTTTCCCCTTGGTGATGCGTTGGGCAGACCGCACCACCCTCTGGAGAGCCCTGCAGTTGCGGGTGGTGCAGTTGCCATACCAGGTGTGTGATGAACGTCGTCAGGGAAATGACCGGACCATGGTGCAGCGTGGTGAGCGTACATTTATTTTTATTATGAATGTCGCCAACAAAAACTAATGTGAAGCTTACTAGGGCTATACAGGCCACTAACAAAGACAACTACCCACAACTAAGGTGGCAGAACAAGTATTTGATACACTGCCTATTTTGCAGGCTTTCCCACTTACAAAGCATGTAGAGGTCTGTAATTTTAGGAGAAGAACCGAGTACCAACAGGGTCCGGGGGTTACCTCCTTAACAAAGATTCCCTATCCCGACCGTTCATCACTGTGTGTGCTCCTAGAAGTGTGAGTATGGTATGGTACCTAGCAGACCGACTAAGGGCAGGCGAGAGTTAGCGGTTTTTGGGAATATTAGTGACTCTGAGCTGCATCATAGTCTTGGTAATCTTTCTGATACATCAAGATCCACCACCTTCCGGTACTAATTATACGGTAATCTTTCTGATACATCCGGTTCTAATTATACGACGCTGTTGTCATTGATAAGAAGTAAAAGACAAACTATATAATACACTGACCATCAAGGACGAATGACTTACAGAATAGGAGTCAAAGAAGGCCAAGATGTAGGATTTAAGGTAAACATCAAACAATTCCCTAGGAAAGTCGGGATTGGGTTGGCCAGATTGAAGTACTCTGCCAAACCACCTTGGTTCACTTTAGTACCAGTGTTATATACACAAGAATGGCACCAGGAATTTATGAGATTTTAACCTCTCTGCGTACCGAACCCGATAGCGGAATTAAATTCGACAACATACGGTGATCGCTACATAAATAGTCATATTAAACATTCATGAAAATACAAGTGTCTCACATGGTTCGAAAGCCTAGAATCTTGCTAATCCAACTGCGTTGTCGGATTTAAAAAAGTATTTATTGCGAAAGAATACGCTGTGATTATCTGAGCACAGACCCCCATATCAAACTACTTATTCAGCCAGTACTTGCGTAACAAAATCACAGATTGCATTGAAATAAATTGACCTTTGAAGATCTTGCTCTGGTTGCAATCCCAAGGCTCATTGTTACACAATGAATGGTCTTTTGTTCGGTTAAATCCATTTTTTATAGCCTAACACAAAACATTTTGTGACCGCTTATCTCGTTGAATTTCGTGTCATTCATTTTTCGACGTAACATTCAACGTAAATAGACAGACTTTCCCTGACTTTATCCAGTCATGTTTGGTTTCCTTGCAATCAACAGTTTGTTTGTAACACAACCAAACCTGATGGGTCATTTTGCGGGACATATTGACCCGGAAAAACCGATTGGAAGACAACAAGTGACGAGCCCATTGTGCACCAATTATATGACCACTGTCTCGTTGATTGACTGTATTTTAACCCAATGACCACTGATTGTCTTGAAATCTAGCTGGGTAGATAACCAATGAGCAGAGGTAAACGGCAATATCGCATGATTCTTTGTTGTAAGATAAACCTTTCCATTGAACGCTGGCGTAAGGACCGTTCTTTCACCATTGCCAATTCAACCGTGAAGGAGCAAAGCTTATTACGCACAGCAGTATTTCGATGACTTGCATCTTCAGCTGTTTATTTATCCAACATCATGGCGAATAAGTCAAGGAAAGCTAATTCTAAGACTAGATATACGAATGTAGAAACAATTTTAGAGATTGTGAAAGTGAGACAGATCTGCTTTTTGAAGACTCCATTTTGAAGACTCTGAAACGGAGGCATATTTTTTGAACGGAGAGGACATTGTTTTGGACTGGTAAGTTGCTCTCATGCTAATGCCGTTGTTTGAAATTAATATAAAATATTATTTGTGATTGTTTTTACATTTTATTTGCAATATATAAAGATGTAATGAAATGGGTAAAGTACACGTTAGCTAGTCATTGTGAGTGAGGGTCTGTTTGTTTGTATGAGAACGACCATAGCCTACGTCTGTGTGTGTGTGTATATATTAATATATATATAAAATGGTATTGTGTAGAATGCAAACCCATTCATCTCAACACAGCCCACATGCTTCCTCCAATCAGTGTACATTAGAGGGAGCATCAAGGAGCTTGCTGGCTACAGCACCACTGCACCAAGCAAATCAAATCAAATCAAATTTATTTATATAGCCCTTCGTACATCAGCTGATATCTCAAAGTGCTGTACAGAAACCCAGCCTAAAACCCCAAACAGCAAGCAATGCAGGTGTAGAAGCACGGTGGCTAGGAAAAACTCCCTAGAAAGGCCAAAACCTAGGAAGAAACCTAGAGAGGAACCAGGCTATGTGGGGTGGCCAGTCCTCTTCTGGCTGTGCCGGGTGGAGATTATAACAGAACATGGCCAAGATGTTCAAATGTTCATAAATGACCAGCATGGTCGAATAATAATAAGGCAGAGCAGTTGAAACTGGAGCAGCAGCACAGTCAGGTGGACTGGGGACAGCAAGGAGTCATCATGTCAGGTATTCCTGGGGCATGGTCCTAGGGCTCAGGTCCTCCGAGAGAGAGAAAGAAAGAGAGAATTAGAGAGAGCATATGTGGGATGGCCAGTCCTCTTCTGGCTGTGCCGGGTGGAGATTATAACAGAACATGGCCAAGATGTTCAAATGTTCATAAATGACCAGCATGGTCGAATAATAATAAGGCAGAACAGTTGAAACTGGAGCAGCAACACGGCCAGGTGGACTGGGGACAGCAAGGAGTCATCATGTCAGGTAGTCCTGAGGCATGGTCCTAGGGCTCAGGTCCTCCGAGAGAGAGAAAGAGAGAAGGAGAGAATTAGAGAACGCACACTTAGATTCACACAGGACACCGAATAGGACAGGAGAAGTACTCCAGATATAACAAACTGACCCTAGCCCCCCGACACATAAACTACTGAAGCATAAATACTGGAGGCTGAGACAGGAGGGGTCAGGAGACACTGTGGCCCCATCCGAGGACACCCCCAGACAGGGCCAAACAGGAAGGATATAACCCCACCCACTTTGCCAAAGCACAGCCCCCACACCACTAGAGGGATATCTTCAACCACCAACTTACCATCCTGAGACAAGGCTGAGTATAGCCCACAAAGATCTCCGCCACGGCACAACCCAAGGGGGGGGCGCCAACCCAGACAGGATGACCACATCAGTTAATCAACCACTCAGGTGACGCACCCCCTCCAGGGACGGTATGAGAGAGCCCTAGTAAGCCAGTGACTCAGCCCCTGTAATAGGGTTAGAGGCAGAGAATCACAGTTTCGGGAAATATGCCCTGGTTTATGACAGCTGGAACAGGGTGCCTTGCAGTCTCTAGCAAAATGGCCAGTTTTATCACAATTTAAACATTCCAATCGCTCCCGGCCCCTTTACCACTGTCTTTCCCAGGTCTCCTACCCTTGAATCCTCCCTTATGCTGGTCTACAATTACCCCGAGAGTCACTATTAGATGCTCTGCTCCTTTCTGTTCTTTCTTTTCTATTCCTCCTTTGAGTCTGGCTTATGTGTCTGTTTTATAATTAATTATAGCTTTTCGACATCTAGACGCAAATTCGTACTTCACTCTCCATTTTGGGCCGAAATAAATGTTCCTTTTCTCCTTAGACTCCATATAATTCCAGAACGTCATTTGAGGATTTACTCCCCATTGTTATTTAACCCTTCTTGTTGTTATCTCCTAGGAATTCAGAATAATTATTTGTATGACTTTTGATAGAATATTAGGTCTTACACGTTAGAGGGAGTTCCCAACTTTCTCAACACCTCTCTGACCTACTCAAATAATTAACCATTAATTCCTCCCTCTCGGAATAGTCAGACCTATTTGTGCGCCTCTGGTAGATCTCAACTATCCACCCCTGAAATGTATTTCGACAGGTGATCTATATTCATACAAATGATGTCCCTGACCTACTTTATTGAAACGTATCTATAGAGGTGATTTTTGATTGAATATGAGGTCTCACATGTGAGCGGATTATCGTTTTTGTGACTCGACTGATTAATATATCTACAGTCTCTCTACTTTTAGACAATAGACTATTAGGTCTCACACGTATAGTTCCCAGCTTTCTCAACACCTCTCTGACCTACTCAAATAATTAACCATTAAAGCTATAGTGATTGTTATCATCATTGGGATTGAAAATTCTCTTGACAAGATCAGACCACATTTTCTGAGTATTCAATGCAGAAATCCAGGTAATTCCAAAGTGTTCACAAGCTTTGTCTTGTAACTGTATATCAATGAATTGACAAGGGCACTAGAACAGTCTGCAGCACCCGGCCTCACTATACTACAATCTGAAGTCAAATGCCTACTGTTTCTGATGATTTGGTGGTTCTGTACCCAACTAAGGAGGGCCTACAGCAGCACCTAGATCTTCTGCACAGATTCTGTCAGACCTGGGCCCAGACAGTAAATCTCAGTAAAACTAAATAATGCTGTTCCAAAAAAGTTCTAGTTCCCAGGACCACAAATACAAATTCCATCTAGACACCGTTGCCCTAGAGCACACAAAAACGATACATATCTCGGCCTAAATATCAGTGCTACAGGTAACGTCCACAAAGCTGTGAACGATCTGATAGACGAGGCAAGAAGCGCCTTCTATGCCATCAAAGATAACATCAAATCTGACATACCAGGATCTGGCTAAAAATACTTTAATCAGTTATAGAACCCATTTCCCTTTATGGTTGTGAGGTCTCAGGTCCGCTCACCAATCAAGAATTCACAAAATGGGAAAAACACCAGATTGAGACTCTGCATGCAGAATTCTGCAAAAATATCCTCCATGTATAACGTAAAACACCAAATAATGCATGCAGAGCAGAATTAGGCCAATACCCACTGATTATCAAAATCCAGAAAACAGCCGTTAAATTCTATAACCACCTAAAAGGAAGTGATTCCCAAACCTTTCATCACCTACAGAGAGATGAACCTGGAGAAGAGTCCCCTAAGCAAGCTGGTCCTGGGGCTCTGTTCACAAACACAAACAGACACCACACAGCCCCAGGACAGCAACACAAATAGACCTAACCAAATCATGAGAAAACAAAAAGACAATTACTTGACACATTGGAATTAATTTACAAAAAACTGAGCAAAAGAGAGTGCTATTTGGCCCTAAACAGAGAGTACACAGTGGCAGAATACCTGACCACTATGACTGACCCAAAATGAAGGAAAGCTTTGACTACGTATAGACTCAGTGAGCATAGCCTTGCTATTGAAAAACACTGCTGTGGGCAGACCTGGCTTACAAGAGAAGACAGGCTATGTGCATACTGCCCACAAAATGAGATGGAAACTGAGCTGCACTTCCTAACGCCCTGCCAAATGTATGACAATATTAGAGACATTTATTTCCCTCAGATTACACAGACCCACAAAGAATTTGAAAACAAATCCAATTTTGATAAACTCCCATATCTACTGGGTGAAATTCCACAGTGTGCCATCACAGCAGCAAGATTTGTGACCTGTTGCCACAAGAAAAGGTCAACCAGTGAAGAACAAACACCATTGTAAATACAACCCATATTTATGTTTATTTATTTTCCTTTTTTAACTATTTGCACATCATTACAACACTGTATATGACATAATATGACATTTGAAATGTATATTATTATATTATTTTGTAACTTGTGAATGTAATATTTACTGTTAACTTTTTATTGTTTATTTCACTTTTGTTTATCCATTTCACTTGAATTGGCCATGTAAACACATGTTTCCCATACCAATGAAGACCTTTGAATTGAATTGAGAGGGGTAGCTAGGAGGTGAGAATTTTCAACATGCCCTGCTGAAAGCAAATGAAAGAGGTCTTGTGTCAACATTCTGACGGCAATGACAATGACCCACAATGCACCCTGTTTTAACACACACTCTTGACTTAGATCTCAGGGTAGGTGATGCCAATGCATGGTTAGTGTTGTGTCACTGCATGGTTAGGGTGGTATCACTGCATGGTTAGAGTGGTGTCACTGCATGGTTACGGTGATGTTACTGCATGGTTAGAGTGGCATCACTACCTGGTTAGAGTGGTGTCACTGCATGGTTAGAGTGGTGTCACTGCATGGTTAGAGTGGTGTCACTGCATGGTTACGGTGATGTCACTTCATGGTTAGAGTGGTGTCACTGCCTGGTTAGAGTGGTGTCACTGCATGGTTAGAGTGGTGTCACTGCATGGTTATGTTGATGTCACTTCATGGTTAGAGTGGTGCCACTGCATATTTTGTTCTCTCTAGTTCACATCTGCACCTACAGTTGAAGTCGGAAGTTTACATACACCTTAGCCAAATACATTTAACCTAAGTTTTCACAATTCCTGACATTCAATCCCAGTAATAATTCCCTCTCTTAGGTCAATTAGGATCACCACTTTACTTTAAGGAATGTGAAATAATAATAGAGATAATTATTTATTTAAGCTTTAATTTATTTCATCGCATTCCCATTTGGGAATACACTCAATTAGTATTTGGTAGCATTGCCTTGAAATTGTTTAACTTGGGTCAAACGTTTTGGGTAGCCTTCCACAAGCTTCCCACAATAAGTTGGGTGAATTTTGGCCCGTTCCTCCTGACAGAGCTGGTGTAACTGAGTCAGGTTGGTAGGCCTCCTTGCTCACACATGCTTTTTCAGTTCTGGCAACAAATTTTCTTTACGATTGAAGTCAGGGCTTTGTGATGGCCACTCCAATACCTTGACTTTGTTGTCCTTAAACTATTTTGCCACAACTTTGGAAGTATGCTTGGGGTCATTGTCCATTTGGAAAACCCATTTGCGACCAAGCTTTAACTTCCTGACTGATATCTTGCTTCAATATATCCACACAATTGTCCTGCCTCATGATGCCATCTATTTTGTGAAGTGCAGCAGTCCCTCTTGCAACAAAGCACCCCCACAACATGATGCTGTCACCCCGTGCTTCACTGTTTGGATGGTGTTCTTCGGCTTGCAAGCCTCCCCCTTTTTCCTTCAAACATAACGATGGTCATTATGGCCAAACAGTTCTATTTTTGTTTCATCAGACCAGAGGACATTTCTCCAAAAAGTACGATATTTGTCCCCATGTGCAGTTGCAAACCGTTGTCTGGCTTTTTTTTATGGCGGTTTTGGAACAGTGGATTCTTCCTTGCTGAGCGGCCTTTCAGGTTATGTCGATATAGGACTCGTTTTACTGTGGATATAGTAACTTTTGTACTTGTTTCCTCCAGCATCTTCACAAGGTCCTTTGCTGTTGTTCTGGGATTGATTTGCACTTTTCGCACCAAAGTACGTTCATCTCTAGGAGACAGAACGCATCTCCTTCCTGAGCGGTATGACGGCTGCGTGGTCCCATGGTGTTTATACTTGCGTACGATTGTTTGTACAGATTAACGTGGTACCTTCAGGTGTTTGGAAATTGCTCCTAAGGATGAACCAGACTTGTGGAGGTCTACAATTTTTTTTCTGAAGTCTTGGCTGATTTCTTTTGATTTTCCCATGATGTCAAGCAAAGAGGCACTGAGTTTGAAGGTAGGCCTTGAAATACATCCACAGGTACACCTCCAATGGGCTCAAATTATGTCAATTAGCCTATCAGAAGCTTCTAAAGCCATGACATCATTTTCTGGAAGTTTCCAAGTACTAATTGAGTGTATTCAACTTAGTGTACGTAAACATCTGACCCACTAGAATTGTGATACAGTGAATTATAAGTGAAATAATCTGTCTAAACAATTGTTGGAATAATTACTTGTGTCATGCACAAAGTAGATGTCCTAGCCTACTTGCCAAAACTATAGTTTTTTAATAAGAAATTTGTGGAGTGGTTGAAAAACCAGTTTTAATGACTCCAACCTAAGTGTATGTAAACTTCCAACTTCAACTGTACAGCTGTAGCCAAAAGTTTTGAGAATGACACAAATATTAATTTTCACAAAGTTTGCTGCTTCAGTGTCTTTAGATATTTTTGTCAGATGTTACTATGGAATACTGAAGTATAATTACAAGCATTTCATAAGTGTCAAAGGCTTTTATTGACAATTACATGAAGTTGATGCAAAGAGTCAATATTTGCAGTGTTGACCCTTCTTTTTCAAGACCTCTGCAATCCGCCCTGGCATCCTGTCAATTAACTTCTGGGCCACATCCTGACTGATGGCAGCCCATTCTTGCATAATCAATGCTTGGAGTTTGTCAGAATTTGTGGGTTTTTGTTTGTCCAGCCGCCTCTTGAGGATTGACCACAAGTTCTCAATGGGATTAAGGTCTGGGGAGTTTCCTGGCCATGGACCCAAAATATCGACGTTTTGTTCCCCAAGCCACTTAGTTATCACTTTTGCCTCATGGCAAGGTGCTCCATCATGCTGGAAAAGGCATTGTTCGTCACCAAACTGTTCCTGGATGGTTGGGAGAAGTTGCTCTCGGAGGATGTGTTGGTACCATTCTTTATTCATGGCTGTGTTCTTAGGCAAAATTGTGAGTGAGCCCACTCCCTTGGCTGAGAAGCAACCCTACACATGAATGGTCTCAGGATGCTTTACTGTTGGCATGACACAGGACTGATGATAGCGCTCACCTTGTCTTCTCCTGACAAGCTTTTTTCCGGATGCCCCAAACAATCGGAAATAGGATTCATCAGAGAAAATTACTTTACCCCAGTCCTCAGCAGTCCAATCCCTGTACCTTTTGCAGAATATCAGTCTGTCCCTGATGTTTTTCCTAGAGAGAGAAGTGGCTTCTTTGCTGCCCTTCTTGACACCAGGCCATCCTCCAAAAGTCTTTGCCTCACTGTGCGTGCAGATGCGCTTGCTGGACTTTCTTGGGCACCCTGAAGCCTTCTTCACAACAATTGAACCTCTCTCCTTGAAGTTCTTGATGATCCGATAAATGGTTGATTTAGGTACAATCTTACTGGCATCAATATCCTTGCCTGTGAAGCCCTTTTTGTGCAAAGCAATGATTACGGAACGTGTTTCCTTGCAGGTAACCATGTTTGACAGAGGAAGAACAACGATTCCAAGCACCACCCTCCCTCCCAGTCTGTTATTCGAACTCAATCAGCATGACAGAGTGATCTCCAGCCTTGTCATCGTCAACACTTACACCTGTGTTAATAAGAGAATCACTGACATGATGTCAGCTGGTCCTTTTGTTGCAGGGCTGAAATGCAGTAGAAATGTTTTTACGGGATTCAGTTCATTTGCATGGCAAAGAGGGACTTTGCAATTATTTGCAATTCATCTGATCACTCTTCATAACATTCTGGAGTATATGCAAATTGCTATCATACAAAATGAGGCAGCAGACATTGTGAAAATGTATATTTGTGTCATTCTCAAAACTTTTGGCCACGACTGTATATCCCCAGAGTCTGTGTGTTGTCAGTACCCTGTAAATGTTCATTATGTGTTGTTAGGACCCTGTATATGTTCACTGTGTGTTGTCAGCACCCTGCATATGTTCATTATCTGTTGTTAGGACCCTGTATATGTTCACTGTGTGTTGTCAGCATTATCTGTTTTTAGTACCATGTACAGTGGGGCTAAAAAGTATTTAGTCAGCCACCAATTGTGCTAGTTCTCCCACTTAAAAAGATGAGAGATGCCTGTAATTCATAGGTACACTTCAACTAGTAGAGACAAAATTAGAAAAAAAATCCAGAAAATCACATTGTAGGATTTTTAATGAATTTATTTGCAAATTATGGTGGAAAATAAGTATTTGGTCAATAACATAAGTTTATCTCAATACTTTTTTATATACCCTTTGTTGGCAATGACAGAGGTCAAATGTTTTCTGTAAGTCTTCACAAGCTTTTCACACACTGTTGCTGGTATTTTGGCCCATTCCTCCATGCAGATCTCCTCTAGAGCAGTGATGTTTTGGGGCTGTTGCTGGGCAACACGGACTTTCAACTCCCTCCAAAGATTTTCTATGGGGTTGAGATCTGGAGACTGGCTAGGCCACTCCAGGACATTGAAATGCTTCTTACGAAGCCACTCCTTCGTTGCCCGGGCGGTGTGTTTGGGATCATTGTCATGCTGAAAGACCCAGCCACGTTTCATCTTCAATGCCCTTGCTGATGGAAGGAGGTTTTTACTCAAAATCTCACGATACATGGCCCCATTCATTCTTTCCTTTACACGGATCAGTCGTCCTGGTCCCTTTGCAGAAAAACAGCCCCAAAGCATGATGTTTCCACCCCCATGCTTCACAGTAGGTATGGTGTTCTTTGGATGCAACTCAGCATTCTTTGTCCTCCAAACACGACGAGTTGAGTTTTTAACAAAAAGTTTCATCTGACAAACTCTCGCTAACTTCAGATGGGCCTGGACATGTACTGGCTTAAGCAGAGGGACACGTCTGGCACTGCAGGATTTGAGTCCCTGGCGGCGGAGTGTGTTACTGATGGTAGGCTTTGTTACTTTGGTCCCAGCTCTCTGCAGGTCATTCACTAAGTCCCACTAAGTTCACTAAGTGGTTCTGGGATTTTTGCTCACCGTTCTTGTGAACATTTTGACCCTACGGTGTGAGATCTTGCGTGGAGCCCCAGATCGAGGGAGATTATCAGTGGTCTTGTATGTCTTCCATTTCCTAATAATTGCTCCCACAGTTGATTTATTCAAACCAAGCTGCTTACCTATTGTAAATTCAGTCTTCCCAGCCTGGTGCAGGTCTACAATTTTGTTTCTGGTGTCCTTTGACAGCTCTTTGGTCTTGGCCATAGTGGAGTTTGGAGTGTGACTGTTTGAGGTTGTGGACAGGTGTCTTTGATACTGATAACAAGTTCAAACAGGTGCCATTAATACAGGTAACGAGTGGAGGACAGAGGAGCCTCTTAAAGAAGAAGTTACAGGTCTGTGAGAGCCAGAAATCTTGCTTGTTTGTAGGTGACCAAATACTTATTTTCCACCATAATTTGCAAATAAATTCATTAAAAATCCTACAATGTGATTTTCTGGATTTTTTTCTTCTCATTTTGTCTGTCATAGTTGAAGTGTACCTATGATGAAAAATACAGGCCTCTCTCATCTTTTTAAGTGGGAGAACTTGCACAATTGGTGGCTGACTAAACCACCACTACTTTTTTGCCCCACTGTATATGTTAATTATGTGTTGCTAGCACCCTGTTTATGTTCATTGTGTTGTTAGTGCCCTGTTTATATTAGGCCCGGATTCAATCTGAGCGCTCTATATGACAATGTGGCTTTTAAATGTAATGATACTGCATACATATAGATCACATTCAGAGTAAACGATGCAGATGACAGCTCAATTGGAAATTACCTTTAAATGCCAAGCACACTATAGTGCTGTTTCGGATTGAACCCTGGCCTGAATGTGTTATGTGTACCCTGTTTATGGGTTGTTGCCTGTTGTGTTTATGTGATGATGCCTATAGTTTGTATGTGTTGTTGTCTGTAGTGTTTATGTTTTGTTGTCTGTCAGCATGACTGGGGGGGGGGGGGGGGGTAGCAGGCATGGTGTCCGTCAGGCCCAGTTCTACAGCATGACTGGGGGGGAGGGGGTTGCAGGCATGGTGTCCTTCAGGCCCAGTGCTACAGCATGACTGGGGGGGGGGGGGGTAGCAGGCATGGTGTCATTCAGGCCCAGTGTTATGGCGTGCATGCCTGGGGGGGGGGGGGGGGGGGTAGCAGGCATGGTGTCCTTCAGGCCCAGTGTGACAGCGTGCATGACTGGGGGGGGTAGCAGGCATGGTGTCCTTCAGGCCCAGTATTACAGCATGGGGGGGTTGCAGGCAAATAGAGGAGCCATTAAATAGCACTACATCTGCCACTGTAATGACAACACCATGAATCATGGAATCATAAGCAGAACCCCATTGTGTGTTAGCGTGTATCTGTAAAACAGAGGATGTTATTCTTCGGCATTGTTATTGCTCATTCAACGGATCAAGCGGGTTAAGAGTAGTCTCCTCATACCCCCACCCAGGCCTGGTCCGCTCTTCTATATCTCATCTCATCACTGTGACCGTACTGGGTTAGTGTGCATGTGTACGGTGTGTTAGTGTGTGTTCAAGGGCCTGGCACAGTGCTGAAGCTCAGATCTTAAGCCCAGAGCAGGGAGGGAGGGACCTGATGTTCATCTCCACGGCAACAAACCACTCTGGAAACTTTCCCACATGACCACACACACACACACACACACAAATACCCTCTGCTCTGCAACAGATCTCCTCTCAGATGTTAATCACCAATCCTGCGCTGCTATGACCAAAAGGGAATCGAACCAAGGACCAAGACCATGTAAGCCCACTAAGCTAAAGCCTAGGCATGCAACAGCACTACTTTGCTTTGGAAATCAACACTGTTGTTGGCAAGACAACAACGCTATTGGCAAGGCAACAATTACTTATTGGCAACCCTTAGCAGAAACAGCCTGGCCTGCAACACCAAATCTTAACAAATCTCCATCCACATTTTGAATGTCTATTTCTGAAACAATGCTGTCTTACATGTATAACTGTAGATATGTAGCTCACTCAGTGCCAGAGGAAAACAGGACATTGTTTGGCAGAGGTGTAAATAGTGTTTGATGTTAGCTAGTGGTTTGTGATGATAGCAGGGGTGCATGGAGGCAAATAGCCTCTTCTTCTGCTGTGGGATATGTTGAAGAAGGAACACTTTAGTAGAAATATAGGCATTAGTGTCCCAGTTAAGATTTCACTCATCAAACTCTAATTAAACCAAAGCTTTGCTAAATCAATACAGTTGAACATGAACAGTATGTTGATGTCTGACTCCTCTAGTGAGTTCAGTGATCGCTGCATCTTGTACTCACTAACTGGATTAGAGAGTCACTGGTCTAATCCGCTGTCTTCTGAGAATCATGAAAAACAAGGGTCTCTCTCAGAATCAGAATTCTGTGCAGTAATATTTTATTTCAACTATACATGCCGTGTTAAAAAAATTATAACAAGAAGTCCTGAAACAAAAGACGATCATTTTGTACACATTCACAGTTCCAACTTTACAACATATATACAAACACTCTGAACAAACATCAGGAGGGCTTACTGTCCAATCAGAACAGTATTAGAAAGGTAATGTCAACGAGGCTGGTTCATCTGCACACACAGAGCATAGATAGACAGGAGGGTAGGAAGGCTTTAGACTGACACTGCAACACAAAAACCCAGGTCAATATGGCAACGCACAAGACAACGCAGCCTGTCTGTCTGGACGAATGGAACAGGAGTGTGTGTGTGTGTGTGTGAGCCCAAACGCTGGTTAGCAGAGGACGACTGATAGACAACAGACTTTAATTAATACCATTATCTTTTTTAAACTAAATGTGGCTTCGGGTTCCAAACAGGCAGACAAATTAATTCCCCAAATAAGGTAAATGTCCCCAAATCATGAACCTCATTGTCAATGTGAGATCTGACCCACATCCTGTTGTTATACATGTCCCGGTCACATGACCACTGCTCACTCTAATGGAACAGTTTATTAAGCCATTAGATACACATCTTTGATCTATAATAATTACCCAGAGTGTTTACCTTAATACTGGGTTGGATGGTTTATTGAGTACTGTATTGACTGTTTACTGTATATTGGCTGTATAGTGCCATGTTGAGCTGAGTGTTTTGAAGCAAAGCGTTTAGAGAAAAGACAAGAGTCAGTCTACATCCCCATGCCATAATAGTACATTCACTGCATGGAACCTCAGCTTGGTCTATCAGCAGCCTTCTTCTTCATGAGGTCATATACGGATACTGTAATCCCAGCATGCTTTGCTTCAGCCTGCATTCTGTAATGGAATGTTGGTGACTAAACCGACTCTTAGTTCTAGAATCAAAATAACTGCAGTTTGGTAGATAAATACAAATTGAAATGCAGAACACAAATTTCACTCTGAATTCAAATAATCAGAGTTGCTTAGGTTATTTTGTAACAATAATGACATTCAGGACCAAATCACTTTTTTCCCTCAATGTTTCTGTATATCGATCATTCGTTGAATAAGGCACACGATGCACAGATTGGGGTTAACTGGCCTAAAAATATGTATACTCATATATTCATAATATGTACAGTATCTTGTCATTACCAGCATGACTCGGTAGGACACATTGGTAGATGTTGGTGTGATTGTACACTTGTCACTCACTGGGAAACTGCAAACACAACAATGCCTCTGGAACCAAAATGGCAACCAGAGAACCGAAGATATAACATTATTTACCCTGGAAATGGTTAAGATTAGGTTTGAGAGAGGGTAAGCTGATCCTGCATCTGTACCTTGGGGCAACTACCACACAGAGAGCTGTGTGTGAACTCCCAACGGAGCACAGAGACTAACACTAGTGATGGACATGCAGTTGGCAGGTGAGTCAGACAGACATTACAGGATGCCATTTCAACCTGACAGAACTAAACCCATTGGTGTTGCTTAAAATGTTTACGTCTTTCATTTGTGAATAAAATAAAGAAAACCAAACCAAAACAACACCAGCCTGTTGAAGTGGGTTGGATGAAATGTTTCTAAATACCACTCTGCTACAGTGAAAGACTGGAGCAAAGGTCTCTGCATCGCCAGTTTGTATCTGTGTGTCTGTGTGAGACAGGAGAAGAGTGGTATGTGTTGATAGAGGACTCTGATGTCACTGGAGCCTGTTCTAACAGTGCATTGAATTGCATGGTCTGTACGCACACACACACACACACACACACGTCAGGAGACAACGGCAGCTGTAGGGTACAGACGCATAAGAGGACTAAATACACTCAACATACATTACTCATCATAAACCAATAGCAGCAAACGTGTTTAGTAGATATCCCAGTGAGTTACAGAGGGTCCCTGTTAGGGTACGTAGGCAGCCAGGCCTTTCACCTCCCCAAGCAAAGTGTGTGTGTGTGTGTTTGCTGTACATTGGGTTTTGCCCTCCAGCTGACACACACTGGTGTTCTCTCTGTTGCCTTCCTTCCTCCTCAGTCTTTATAGTTGAGTTAAACACCTCTAAAGGGACACTAAAGGGACACTATGTTTAGTGTGTCTCCTCGCTGCTCTCCCCCATCAGTCAGACAGATAAGATACAAACAGTTCCATTGTATTCCTCCCCCTTGTTCAGTTCAGTCCAGTTCACATTCATGGGAAGACAGAGGGTGTCCCCCAAATGGCACCCTTATTCCCTATATAGTGCACTAGGTACAACCAGGCCTATGTGCCGTGGTCAGAAGTAGTTGACAACAAAGGGGAATAGGGTGCCATTTGTGACACAAACAGACAGTGCTTAGTGACAGTGAGACATCAGACCCATTCTTCAAGTAGTTCTCGGAGTTAGACCTCGTACCGTCCACAGTCGGGATCATAGGGCCAGGCTACACACTGGGGGCCACGCTAGTCCCCTACAGGACCCCTACACCCATCTACCCCCACCCTGCCTTATGTCCTGGGCCTGGGCTGAGGTTAGTGAGTCAGGGCCAGGGGTCAGGGTTAGAGGAGACTGACCAGTGTGTTGTGAGATGGAGAGAAACATGGAGCCACAAGACAAGACACAGACCTCCACGTCACATCTGGTGTGATTTTCTCTTTTTAGAGTGAAGGAATGAATCATTCCACGGGGAACACACCCCGACACACACATGGTCCTACTCTCTCCCTAAGCCTTCTCACAACCAGTCTGGCTCTAGAGCACACTCAGTAGTGCCCCTGCCCCGTCCCAGTTAGTACACTTGGTAGTACACTCCATAGTGTCTATAGTGTCCTAGTAGCTGTACTTGTTGACCACCCTCATCTGAGGAGTCTGTGGGGTGAAGGCGTTGGGTTTAGGGGGGACGTCAGGCTTTAGGGACGGGGTCCGTTTAAGCCCCTGGCGGGGGAGCGAGCCATGCCCACTGTAGCTGCTCTGGCGGGACAGGGAGGGGGGGTGGGGGTGTTGATGGGGGGAGTGAAGCCCCCTCTGGGAGTCCAGTCTGGAGGGAGGGGTGGGGGGCATGTACCCCCCTCTGTTCATACTGTGTTGGTGGGACAACGACACCCCCATACTGACCCCGTTGGGAGAGGTGGCGGTGAGGGAGTGTCTGTGAGAAGAGATCCTGTGATGAGAGCCGTACCTCCTCTCCAGGGTGCCGCTCATGCTTCCTCCCATACCCAGGCTGCCTGTGGGGGAGCTAGGGGTGGAGGGCAGTGGGACGTCAACCCTCTTGGTGGGGCTGTGCCTGGGCAGGGAGGAGGAGGAGGAGGGGGAGTAAAGAGAGGCCTCTCGGCTGGGGACCTTGGGGGGAACCTCAGTGATGTCCCCTAGAGGCTCCAGCATCAGGTGTTGTCTGCTGGGTCGGGGTGCTGAGCCGGCCCCCTCTTGGAGGATAGCCTTGGAGCTAGCGTTAGCCGTGTTAGCATCGTTCAGGTGCTTCAGCAGGTCGTTCAGTGTGTTCCTGGCATCCAGTGACCTCTTCTGCTCCTTTCTGCTCCCTTTAGAATGAGGGGGTGTGGCCTGCAGGTGTTCCATGTTCTCTGGCTTCCTGTCCAGGGTGCGCGGCGGCGTGACGTCGTCGATCGAGTTTCCATGGTAACCACTGCGGTATTCGTGCGTGGCGTTGGGAAGGACGACGGCGCTGGGGATGTGGGAGTGTCCCAGCGCAGGGTGGGGGTGGGGCTGGGGGTGAGGAGGGGGGGAACTGGGGTGGAACTGGGGACTCTTGGCAATGGAGGAGGAGGTAGAGTTGGAGTTCTTCCTGGGTCCGTTGATCTTCCCGTGGTGATTGGCTCGCTCCCATTGGTTCCTGATTGGCTGCAGGCCTTTCTGCTGCAGCACAGGGGTAGACTCGGGGGTGGGCAGGGCGGCCAGCTCGGGGGGCTGACAGCCGTCCCGGAGGATCATGGTCTTGGTGTCTCCGTTAGGCGTCAGGTCCTTACCACTGCTCAGTAAGTTGGTGTACAGCTTGGGACAGTCCAGACTTGGCTGGTACTCCTGGAGACAAGACAGAAGAGAGGGCTTTGTTCATTTGGTTCCTCCAGCCAACACATACTGTACATACTGTACATACTGTACATACATACATACACAGTGCCTTCAGAAAGTATCCAGACCCCTTGACTTTTTCAACATTTTGTTACATTACAGCCTTATTATAAAATGGATTAAATAAAAATAAATCCTCAGCAATCTACACACAATACCCCCAAAAATCTAAATAATGCTAATTTAACCATTCTCCTATTTGTTTAAAAGCAGTGGTAAATATGAAAATAAAAGTTTACAAATGAATCGAACACCCCCACCTTTCTGTCATGGTTTAAACCATTTATTTCTATGTGGCTGCACAAACCGTCTCCCTGTCCACAGCACTGTCCACTCACTAGTGCTGAATTTCAGCCTCAGCTGAGCTCCTTTAAACACAGATTTTTCTTTGCACTTGCTCACTTTCGCCATTTGTTTGCCAAGTCCCCTTGATAAAAATCGTCTTTAATTCCAATGCATTAGATTTACCCGTTCATTCATAATGGTTTGCTCTTGTCAGTCAGCTGTTTAGAGCGCTCATTGCTTTGTTTCTCAGGCGGGCGCGGGTATCGCTGTTCTCTGTGCCGTCCGCGACCAGAAGTAGACCATTTATTTAGCTTTATTATTTTCAATCAATATCAGTTTTCTTGCCTGGATGAGCTGATGATTGTCTCCAATATCACTAGACAACCAGCCTACAGCTAAATAGCATTGCGCAACCATTCCATCCAACATTAATGACAGTACGCCTATAGTAGACTCTTCAGAAGACTTTGATTTGGCAATGGCATAGGCCTATATTATTTTGGATAATGACATTTTACATAGGCATGGTTACACCTAGTGCTTTTTCCGAGATCTCCAAGATCCAGGAATAGTACAGGGTTTAAGTTCAATGTTCTAATTCAATCATTAAATGCTTAATAATTACAAATTACACTATCATTAATGTCATAAATGTATGGAAAGGTTGTGGTTTATGTCACACGATCTGTGAAGAATCTAAGAATTCAACTTGTGTATTATATTGAATGTAACCTGTTCTGTTTATGTTCATGTGTGTAAAATTGCTTCAGTTGAGAGCGTAGGCTACTGGCAGTGTAGGCCTAGTGGAGGGTAAAGGCAACAAAATGCAGTTGACCCTCCCTTTCTGAAAAATGCATTGAAAGTATAGGGAGCGTAACTTTTCTCACCGCAACCGGCAATCAGAGTTTACCCACCATTTATTTACTACTACATCACTGGCTACCCCACAGTGGAGGTGTCATAATACCCATAAAACCTAGCGGTCAAACAGGGAAATGGTTCCAATCGTTTTTCCTCCATTCATTTTTCTCATAGGAAATTTTATAAACACTTAAAATAAGGTCTGTGATTCGTGGAGGCTTACCCAGGCGTGGAGTTTTAATAACCATGTAAATCTCTCTCGGACAAGGTGACTTTTATCAATATAGTCAGCTCTATTTACTTTTCTGCTAATTAGCATCAACGTAGACATGCAGGACTACAAATCCCTGAAAGCTTCTGCACGTCGTCTCTAGCTGACACCTTTGCTAACAGGTATTGTCTCAAGTTAAAACTTGCACAAGACAGTTTACAGAATTGCTACATTTAGCTAACAGATAGTTAATCCAGAGATTCTTACCTTTGCCTCTATTCGGCAGTCTTGTCCAGATCATCATGGTATTTGTAGTTCTTTATGATAGCCACATTAGCGTTTAATTTTTAGGGGATAAACACAGGCGACTATGTTGATAAAAATCACCTTATCCTAGAGATTTACATGGTTATTAAAACGTCCCACCAAAGTAAACCTACACCAAACACAGCCCTTATTTTACGTGTTTCTAAAATCCTCTATGGGAAAAATGTATGGTGGAAAAACGATTGGAGGGTATTATGACTCATACTGTGGTACTCTATAGGCCTACACATTGTAGCCTAGTCTAGTAAATTGACCATGTGTGTTAGGGTAACCACCCAATTTCCCCAGGACAGTTTCAGACCCATTTCAGTTTGCCCGACTTTTCAAGGAACAAAACATTTAAATTTGTCAGCAAGAAGCATCAATTAATTTGGCCTAATCAATGGTATTCGCCGAATGTCAGTAGGCACACGTTTTGGTGTTTTGTAAACAGATCTACGTCCAGTGATCAGAGTACATGCAGATGTCTATTTCCAGTCATCAGAGTACATGCAGATGTCTATTTCCAGTCATCAGAGTACATGCAGATGTCTATTTCCAGTCATCAGAGTACATGCAGATGTCTATTTCCAGTCATCAGAGTACATGCAGATGTCTATTTCCAGTCATCAGAGTACCTGCAGATGTCTATTTCCAGTCATCAGAGTACATGCAGATGTCTATTTCCAGTCATCAGAGTACATGCATTGCACTGTTTGGATTATTTTGGACCGGACGAACATGCACAGGTAGCCTACATTTTGAGGTGATTTGTTTGACAGTCAGATGACAGCATCATGACTGGTTGTGTTCATGCCACGTTAAAAGGTAATACATTTTTACCGTTAAATTACTTCTTTATTATTATTATTATTAGCCCCCCCCCCCCCCTCCCCAAAATAAATTGTGGACGCCGCACCCTGAATGTCACGGTATAATTCGCACTCTGGTTCTATCTATCTACATAAGATACAACGACCATGTCAGTCTGTAACACTCGGTTACTGAATAATGTGTTAACTCATAAATTGCACTCTGTATTCAGGGCTGCAGGTTACCTTGACAGGACTGTCGAAGAGCCCGTTGAGCTTAGCGAAGGATCCGGTGGAGTCGCTGCAGGAGGGGGCTGACTCTGCATCTTTGTGGGCGTGCCGGGGCTTGTGGCGGAGGAAGGAGTCTCTGTAGCAGAACACCACCAGGCCGGCCACTAGCGCCCCCAGGAGGAAGGCAGCCAACACACAGCTGATCAGGATATTCATGTGGACCATCTGATTGGCTTCTCCCGCCTGGATCTCCCACACACCTGAAGTCACACACCCCATTGGTTAACGAACACCCCGACACACACAATCACAGCCAATCACAGCTTTACACTACACCTCTATATCAGGTGTGTTTGTGGACACTCAGTCATGCATGGTTTCTCTGCTTTTCCCCTTAAAGGTATTCTGTCCGCTATCCAACAGGGATTTTATCGTTACCAAAACCATTCAGATTGGCTTCCACTCTAGTCATTCTTAATTGTAAATACATGGTGAAAATGGTTAGGATCCCACAACCACTCCGGTGATGTAAGCCAATCTAGAAGAAGTAGTATTATGTTAGTTTGAAAAGGAAGAATTGAAGTGTTGCTTTTTCCCTACCAAGTGTCAAACATTTGTCCAGATAGAAATAGGGTTAGTGCATTCCTAACCAGGACAGAGAAAGACTTGTTCTCCCAAAATCAGAAAGACAAAGAACCATTGACTCCCCAGCGTTGTCAAAGGGAAGAGGATTGTAGTTTGTCCTCTACATGGTGAGGCTGTTCTGTTTCTAGACTGCAGCTTGGTTAGTAACCACAGACATGGACGAGTTAAACATTCACAGAGCAGGAGAGAGACAGAGAGAGGTCCTGGAGCCGGAGGGGTTAATGGACAGGCCTGGAACCTGCTCTAACGCTCCTAGGGTTAAAAAACCTAACTCCCAGGGTTAACCCTTTACACCCGGGAACAGGGTTAACCCTTCAACTGTAACAGCCAGGGTTATAGGGTCTACTGGCACAGAGAGAAACGAGGGCAAAATAAAGAGTCTGAAGAAATAATATAGAAGTGCAGAAGGTTTGAAGATAAGATTTGAAAGAATTGTTTAAAAAGGGAGAAAATACATTTTCACCATGTAGAAAATCATTAGAATCATGACAATAAATCCATGAATAAATCAAAATACATGAAGTTGGATGAAATATAAATCATAACAAAATCTGAAAAATGTCATCTGCTATATCACTTGATGGTAATCCCAAATACCTGCCACTGAGTGTGTGTGTGTGTGTGTGTGTGTGTGTGTGTGTGTGTGTGTGTGTGTGTGTGTGTGTGTGTGTGTGTGTATGCGTGCGTGTATGTGTGTGTGTGTGTGCATATAGTACCAGTCAAAAATGTACACACCTACTCATTCAAGGGTTTTTCTTGTAGAATAATAGTGAAGACATCAAAACTATGAAATATCACATATGAAATCATGTAGTAACCAAAAAAGTATTAAACAAATCAAAATATATGTTATATTTGAGATTCCTCAAAGTAGCCACCCTTTGCCTTAATGACAGCATTGCATACCCTTGGCATTCTCTCAACCAGCTTTATGAGGTAGTCACCTGCAATGCATTTCAATTAACAGGTGTGCCTTGTTAAAAGTTCATTTGTGGAATTTCTTTCCTCAATGCATTTGAGCCAATCAGTTGTGTTGTGACAAGGTAGGGGTGGTACACAGAAGATAGCCCTATTTGGTAAAAGACCAAGTCCATATTATGGCAAGAACAGCTCAAATAAGCAAAGAGAAATGACAGTCCATCATTACTTTAAGACATGAAGGTCAGTCAATACAGAAAGTTTATTCAAATGTAGTCGCAAAAACCATCAATCGCTATGATGAAACTGGCTCTCATGATGACCAGCACAGAACAGGAAGACCCAGAGTTACTCTGCTGCAGATGATAAGTTCATTAGAGTTACCAGCTTCAGAAATTACAGCCCAAATAAATGCTTCACAGAGTTCAAATAACAGACACATCTCAACATCAACTGTTCAGAGGAGACTCCGTGAATCAGGCCTTCAGGGTCAAATTGCTGCAAAGAAACCACTACAAAAGGACACCAACAATAAGAAGAGACTTGGTTGGGCCAAGAAACATGAGCAATGGACATTAGACCGGTGGAAATCTGTCCTTTGGTCTGATGAGTCTAAATTTGAGATTTTTGGTTCCAACCGCCGTGTCTTTGTGAGGCACAGAGTAGGTGAACGGATGATCTCCGCATGTGTGGTTCCCACCGTGGGTGTGTGTGATGGGGCTTTGCTGGTGACACGGTCTGTGATTTACTTATTTAAGGCTACCACAGCATTCTGCTGCGATATGCCATCCCATCTGGTTTGCGCTTATTGGGACTATCATTTGTTTTTCAAAAGATCAATGGCCCAAAATCCACCTCCAGGTTGTGTAAGTCTATTTGACCAAGGAGAGTGATGGAGTGCTGCATCAGATGACCTGGACTCCACAATCACCTGACCTCAACCCAATTGAGATGGTTTGGGATGAGTTGGACCTCAGAGTGATGGAAAAGCAACCAACAAGTTCCTCATGAAGCTGGTCTAGAGAATGCCAAGAGTGTGCAAAGCTGTCATCAAGGCAAAGGGTCACTACTTTGAAGAATATATTTTGATCTGTTTAACACTTTTTTGGTTACTACATGATTCCACATGTGTTATTTCATAGTTTTGATGTCTTCACTATTATTCTACAATGTAGAAAATAGTACAAATAAAGAAAAACCCTTGAATGAGTAGGTGTGTCCGGACTTTTGACTGGTACTGTATGTGTGTGTGTGTGTCTGCTGTAGCAGCTATGGGACCGTCAGGGCTCCATACAGTGTGGTGGCAGCAGTTCTCTCTCTCCCTGCTAGGCCTTACCCTCTAGGCCCCCTGGGAGTGACTCTAGTGAATGGGAGGTGGCCGGGTCATCCTGCTGCACAAACCCTGAGCCATACAGGTCTGGAAAACCAGCCCCAGGCCCCAACCCAGGCCCTTCCCCAGGACCAAGCCCAGGATGGGGACTCAGGGTGGGGGTGAGTACTGGGGGTACTGGGGGGTGTATGGGCCCACTGGGCTGGTCTGTGAATGACGTAGATGACAACTCCATGTCTGTGGTGACAAACAAACTGTTAACACGGTGTGTAGACATGAGGCCAGCAGGCTGTTAGCTTACATCCTGGTTAGTAGGCATGGGTTGGTATGTGTACGGACATGTGGGTTAGTTTACATAACATAATAGGTTTTATGTTTTATGATAATGCTGTTTTAAAAAATAATACCTTTTCTGATTCAAGAGCTTTTTATTTATCATTACCAGTCATAGAAATACAGTTGTAAGATTCATTTTGTTGAGACAGGATACAGTTTGAAAGGGGAAAAGGGTGAGAGTTGTCTGAGGAAGGTCTTTGGTACACAGCAGCGATGATTTCATAGCAGTGATGACGTCAGAGGAGGGAGGGGCGCCGAGTGAGCATGCAGGAAGTAAAGGGGAAGTGCGTGAGGAAGATGAAGTGAGGAAATGAGTCCGTGTGGAGATGGAGATTTCTGACGAGACCCGGTGATGATGTTTGTTGAGATGATGAAGAAGATAAAAAGGTGTTGAAGAAGAGGAGGCTTGTTAAATAAGATGAAGAGTGAGCAGCGTTGAAGGAAGGATGGACGGAGAGAGGGGTTCGGAGTTCAAGGAAAGAAAGAAACCAGCGGAATAAAAGATCCAACTAACCAGAGGTCGGGTCACCAAATGATTTGTAATCTGTCGCTGATGTAGTGGCCAAAAACACTAAAACAATTAAAGGAACAAGAAATCAGTATAAAGGAACCCAAAAGTAAAGTCCCAAAACAAAAAAAGGCCCTGATAACTAAGAGTGTAGTTCTTTCTAATCAAATGATAAAAAGCTAAAGGACAGGTTGTCTGAGTAGGCCCATTGCTACAAGTCTTGTCTGTCTCTAGACCTGAGGAGAGACAGCTATGCATGGCCTCTATCCCCTGTTCTAGTTCTATGGTTTGGCCTGGTGTGTCTCCTATAGCAACACTGTCTTAGTACTGCTACTGGTAGAGCACGTCTATGTTTCTCCCCTCCAAGTAGGCAGCATTAGTTACAGGTGGCCTGGCTGTGTACAGTATGTGGATCTACGGTAGATGTGTATGTTAATACTGAACATAGAACCATGTAGGGAGGGTTACTGATTGGTGTGTTGGTATGGTGTGGTTACTGGTGTTACTGGTAGTGTGTTACTGGTTGGTTGTGCAGACTGATGGTGTGTGATAGCAAGAGAGAGTGAGAAAGAGATGGGTTGGTATGAATGGGAGGGGCTCACCATGGCAGTCTCCCAGCTGAACCGTGTTCCCAAACTCTACATCCTGCTCATAACCAGACCTGAAAGAGAGAGGCAGAGGGGAGAAGATTAGAGCCGAGAACCAAACCTCTCTAACCAACATTTCCTTCCTTTATTCAAGTTTTTCCTGAACTCTGTAGTATGTACCCTAGCTTAGTACTGTGGTAGTATTGTAATATTTAATACTCACAGGGCTCTACATTTACATTTTTCATTGGTAGCACTAGTCCTCCCGCCTTTAAAAAGGTTAGGAGAACCAGAAAATCTGATTTTTGAAATAGATTGAGATGTAGTCTATATGAAGTCTAGCTGCTCTACAGCCCATGTTGTGCCCTAAAAACTCATATGGAACCCTGTAAATACATGTGTTTACTATAAAAACCTAAAATGTTGATACAGATACCTGTCATTGAAATGAAAAAGTAATTTTGGGGAATATACGGTTTCTGCATTATGTAAAAGCACTATTTTCCTATTGAGATGCATTACACCGAAAATTGTTCACTGTCTCTTTAAGAGCATTTGTGATGATGTCATGCAGGACATCTCTCATTCAAATCAAATACAATTTTATTGGTCACATACGCATATTTAGCAGATGTTATTGCGGGTGTAGCGAAATGCTTGTGCCATTCATTGTTCCATTCATTCATTGATCATTGATCTCCTGAAGAAGCTATTCCCTTTCCTTTCTTTCTGTGCCTCCAAATGTTTGAATATACTGGTCAAGTTACCAGGTCGTTTGCTAGATAGCTAATGAGCTAACAAACATGACTGAACAAGGTGTAAAACAAATGTGTCCCGCAAACAGTTTTAGAAAGGCCCGTGACCTGGTTTATGAATGTAAAATGTGTCCCTCCAATAGTTTTAGAAAGGCCCGTGACCTGGTTTATGAATGTAAAATGTGTCCCTCCAATAGTTTTAGAAAGGCCCGTGACCTGGTTTATGAATGTAAAATGTGTCCCTCCAATAGTTTTAGAAAGGCCCGTGACCTGGTTTATGAATGTAAAATGTGTCCCTCCAATAGTTTTAGAAAGGCCCGTGACCTGGTTTATGAATGTAAAATGTGTCCTGCCAATAGTTTTAGAAAGGCCCGTGACCTGGTTTATGAATGTAAAATGTGTCCCTCCAATAGTTTTAGAAAGGCCCGTGACCTGGTTTATGAATGTAAAATGTGTCCCTCCAATAGTTTTAGAAAGGCCCGTGACCTGGTTTATGAATGTAAAATGTGTCCTGCCAATAGTTTTAGAAAGGCCCGTGACCTGGTTTATGAATGTAAAATGTGTCCTGCCAATAGTTTTAGAAAGGCCCGTGACCTGGTTTATGAATGTAAAATGTGTCCCTCCAATAGTTTTAGAAAGGCCCGTGACCTGGTTTATGAATGTAAAATTTGTCCCTCCAATAGTTTTAGAAAGGCCCGTGACCTAGTTTATGAATGTAAAATGTGTCCCGCCAATCCGTGACCAGAAGAAATAAATGTTGCTCCAGTAATATGAGTCAGATCTTTTGAAATGTTTGGGCTAAAAACAAGCAGTTTCCACTGGATTAGTGGTGCAATCATGGTGCTAACGAATCTGCACTCGGGAAACAACGGTACAACCAAGCCTTATCATTACAAACATTATTATTCAAAATAAAGAAAAACTCATATTGGATTTTTTGGGGTTGCACTGGTGCTCCCAAATTAAAAACTCCAGGTCACACAGCAAAATATTTTGTTGCATATGAGATCAAATTGATCACACTTTAGGGCCCTGAGTATTCATACTATTTAGTATTGTAATACTTGGTACTCACAGAACTCCAGGCAGGATCCTCTCACAGGCTCCATGAGGCATCCAGCCACAGTAGGGGTCCCTGGACGCTATACAAGACCTAGGGGAGAAACACAACACAGGGTTAACATATCTGTAAATATACAGTTCACCATACAGGGTTAAATAGGCAGAACCAGTTAACCTCTGTCTGGCTGTATATTAACCAGTGTGCTACAGGTACTCAGTGTTTATGACATGTAGATAGAGAAAAAACACATCAATAAACACACAAACCTGTGACCAGGTACAGCAGAAAGTAACCTTGGAGTGGAGTGTGTGCATGTTTCTGAATGCGTGTGTGTGTGTGTCTGTATGTGTCTGTGTCTGACTCACTTGTGGCAGTTAGTGTGTCGCTCACAGCGGCTGAGAGGCATGCGAACCACACAGCTAGAGAAAGCTACATACACACTGTGTGTGTCTCTGTCAACATGGAGCGACAAAATATGCCTGTCATCCTCACTGTTAGACAGACACCTGGGAGACAGAGAGAATAAAAGAGAGGGAAGAGATGGGTTAGGAGAGGAGAGGGAGTAGGGGAGAGAGAGAAAGGGAGGGTGGGTGGTGGAGGGGGAGACAGAGGAGAATCAGAAATCAGATTACAGGTTACTTGATCGGTTGTTTATCAGAAAGGCCTGTCTACGGTTTCACTCTCCAGATGTAATCACAGTGGCACTGTTTAGCCCTGATACCCTTACTGACAGGAGAGAACGAGAGACTGAGAGGAAGACAGAGGAAGACAGAGGAGAGAGAGAGAGAGAGGCAGAGGAATACAGAGGAAAGAGAGAGAGACAGAGGAAGACAGAGGAAAGAGAGAGAGACAGAGGAAGACAGAAGAAAGAGAGAGACACAGAGGAAGACAGAGGAAAGAGAGAGAGACAGAGGAAGACAGAGGAAAGAGAAAGTGACAGAGGAAAGAGAGAGACAGGGAAAGACAGTCGAGAGATACTGAAAGGAAGAAAGAGGAGAGCGAGAGAGACTGAGAGGAAGAGAGAGGAGAGACAGACGGTGAGAGACACAGCGTGAAAGAGAAGAACACAGAGTGAGAGATGAGACCAAAAAAAGAGAAAGACAGTGAGACAGAGACTAAGAGAGAGACGCAAAGAGAGTAAGAGAGAGAGACAGTGAGAGACGTGTAGTGAGTGTTCCGTACTTGGCTCTGTTGAACAGGTCAATCTCCTCCAATAGGATGCTGTCGTTTAGGGACAGAGGGGAAGTCTTGGCTAGAACCTTCAGCACCACGCCCGCCTCTGAACCAATGAACAGCACCGTGTAGTTACCATGTGGACCAGCTGCGTTGTCCACCGCCAGGGCTGTCAGCCTGTACCTAGAGAGACAAGGACAAGACAGGAGGACAGTCAGACTTCAGTAGGAATTATCAAGCCAGTATTTAAAGGCCATCAGTGCGATCTACAAATGAGCATTTTGATTTAGTTTTTTGTTGATTGTTACCCGGGAATTTAGATCCTACAAGCAACTCTTGCGATGTGTGCGTGTGTGTGTTTGTCTGTGTGTGCTTACCTGACGCGTGTCTTGGTGAACCAGGGCTCATCTCCTATGTTAGGCACAGAGGAGTCCATGAGGGGGTGAGACTTGATGAAGAGGAGGGTCTCATCAGGGAACTCTATAGAGGTCTTATAGGACTCAGCCTGGCCATGACCCGCACAGCAGCCTGGCCTGGAGTCATAGGGGTCAAAGGTCAACACAGGTCACACATGAGCCCAGCTACCATCCCCCTGTAGGGACTAATAATGTTGACTATTGAATTGAACTGAGGAGAGGGGTTAGGGTATGACAGAGGAGCAGATGCCTGTCAGGACCACAAAGAGACGTGCTGCTGTATCACCGTAAACATGAAGTCATAACAGAGGATTAGAATCTTCATTATTTACCACCATAATGAGCAGCTCTGTGGAGCTCTGGGGCCAGAGAGCTGAGCTACGTGTGTATGTGAATACAGCTTAAATATGCAACGTCTAAATATCCAGATTCATTATTTACTGCTAATAACCATCAGCTATGTGTGTGTGTGTGTGTGTGTGTGTGTGTGTGTGTGTGTGTGTGTGTGTGTGTATGTGTACGTGTGTGTACGTGTGTGTACGTGTGTGTACGTGTGTGTACGTGTGTGTACGTGTGTGTACGTGTGTGTGGTCATAGACCATGTCTCTCTTGTTAAAGAGGGTTTATCTCAATGAGACCAAAACTCAAGGTTATAGTGACAATACAGTCCTGCCCTGCATCATAAACTTAAGGGTGGGTCATGTACCTGTTGTTGTGCAGACTGACATACACTTACTGAGACATACTGGGCTTGGGTCAGGGTTAGAGACTGACATACACTTACTGAGACATACTGGGCTTGGGTCAGGGTTAGAGACTGACATACACTTACTGAGACATACTGGGCTTGGGTCAGGGTTAGAGACTGACATACACTTACTGAGACATACTGGGCTTGGGTCAGGGTTAGAGACTGACATACACTTACTGAGACATACTGGGCTTGGGTCAGGGTTAGAGACTGACATACACTTACTGAGACATACTGGGTTTGGGTCAGGGTTAGAGACTGACATACTGTAGGTATAGTACCTGGGCTTGGTTCAGGGTTAGAGACTGACATACTGTAGGTATAGTACCTGGGTTTGGGTCGGGGTTAGAGACTGACATACTGTAGGTATAGTACCTGGGCTTGGGTCAGGGTTAGAGACTGACATACTGTAGGTATAGTACCTGGGCTTGGGTCAGGGTTAGAGACTGACATACTGTAGGTATAGTACCTGGGCTTGGGTCAGGGTTAGAGACTGACATACTGTAGGTATAGTACCTGGGCTTGGTTCAGGGTTAGAGACTGACATACTGTAGGTATAGTACCTGGGCTTGGGTCAGGGTTAGAGACTGACATACTGTAGGTATAGTACCTGGGCTTGGGTCAGGGTTAGAGACTGACATACTGTAGGTATAGTACCTGGGCTTGGGTCAGGGTTAGAGACTGACATACTGTAGGTATAGTACCTGGGCTTGGGTCAGGGTTAGAGACTGACATACTGTAGGTATAGTACCTGGGCTTGGGTCAGGGTTAGAGACTGACATACTGTAGGTATAGTACCTGGGCTTGGGTTAGGGTTAGAGACTGACATACTGTAGGTATAGTACCTGGGCTTGGGTCAGGGTTAGAGACTGACATACTGTAGGTATAGTACCTGGGTTTGGGTCAGGGTTAGAGACTGACATACTGTAGGTATAGTACCTGGGCTTGGGTCAGGGTTAGAGACTGACATACTGTAGGTATAGTACCTGGGTTTGGGTCAGGGTTAGAGACTGACATACTGTAGGTATAGTACCTGGGTTTGGGTCAGGGTTAGAGACTGACATACTGTAGGTATAGTACCTGGGCTTGGGTCAGGGTTAGAGACTGACATACTGTAGGTATAGTACCTGGGCTTGGGTCAGGGTTAGAGACTGACATACTGTAGGTATAGTACCTGGGCTTGGGTCAGGGTTAGAGACTGACATACTGTAGGTATAGTACCTGGGTTTGGGTCGGGGTTAGAGACTGACATACTGTAGGTATAGTACCTGGGCTTGGGTCAGGGTTAGAGACTGACATACTGTAGGTATAGTACCTGGGCTTGGGTCAGGGTTAGAGACTGACATACTGTAGGTATAGTACCTGGGCTTGGGTCAGGGTTAGAGACTGACATACTGTAGGTATAGTACCTGGGCTTGGGTCGGGGTTAGAGACTGACATACTGTAGGTATAGTACCTGGGCTTGGGTCAGGGTTAGAGACTGACATACTGTAGGTATAGTACCTGGGTTTGGGTAAAGGTACAGGTACATACCTGGGTTTGGGTTTGGGTAAAGGTACAGGTACATACCTGGGTTTGGGTTTGGGTAAAGGTACAGGTACATACCTGGGTTTGGGTTTGGGTAAAGGTACAGGTACATACCTGGGTTTGGGTTTGGGTAAAGGTACAGGTACATACCTGGGTTTGGGTAAAGGTACAGGTACATACCTGGGTTTGGGTAAAGGTACAGGTACATACCTGGGTTTGGGTAAAGGTACAGGTACATACCTGGGTTTGGGTTTGGGTAAAGGTACAGGTACATACCTGGGTTTGGGTAAAGGTACAGGTACATACCTGGGTTTGGGTAAAGGTACAGGTACATACCTGGGTTTGGGTAAAGGTACAGGTACATACCTGGGTTTGGGTAAAGATACAGGTACATACCTGGGTTTGGGTAAAGGTACAGGTACATACCTGGGTTTGGGTAAAGGTACAGGTACATACCTGGGTTTGGGTAAAGGTACAGGTACATACCTGGGTTTGGGTAAAGGTACAGGTACATACCTGGGTTTGGGTAAAGGTACAGGTACATACCCGGGTTTGGGTAAAGGTACAGGTACATACCTGGGTTTGGGTTTGGGTAAAGGTACAGGTACATACCTGGGTTTGGGTTTGGGTAAAGGTACAGGTACATACCTGGGTTTGGGTTTGGGTAAAGGTACAGGTACATACCTGGGTTTGGGTTTGGGTAAAGGTACAGGTACATACCTGGGTTTGGGTAAAGGTACAGGTACATACCTGGGTTTGGGTTTGGGTAAAGGTACAGGTACATACCTGGGTTTGGGTAAAGGTACAGGTACATACCTGGGTTTGGGTTTGGGTAAAGATACAGGTACATACCTGGGTTTGGGTAAAGGTACAGGTACATACCTGGGTTTGGGTAAAGGTACAGGTACATACCTGGGTTTGGGTTTGGGTAAAGGTACAGGTACATACCTGGGTTTGGGTTTGGGTAAAGGTACAGGTACATACCTGGGTTTGGGTAAAGGTACAGGTACATACCTGGGTTTGGGTAAAGGTACAGGTACATACCTGGGTTTGGGTAAAGGTACAGGTACATACCTGGGTTTGGGTAAAGGTACAGGTACATACCTGGGTTTGGGTAAAGGTACAGGTACATACCTGGGTTTGGGTTTGGGTAAAGGTACAGGTACATACCTGGGTTTGGGTTTGGGTAAAGGTACAGGTACATACCTGGGTTTGGGTTTGGGTAAAGGTACAGGTACATACCTGGGTTTGGGTTTGGGTAAAGATACAGGTACATACCTGGGTTTGGGTAAAGGTACAGGTACATACCTGGGTTTGGGTTTGGGTAAAGGTACAGGTACATACCTGGGTTTGGGTTTGGGTAAAGGTACAGGTACATACCTGGGTTTGGGTTTGGGTAAAGATACAGGTACATACCTGGGTTTGGGTAAAGGTACAGGTACATACCTGGGTTTGGGTAAAGGTACACGTACATACCTGGGTTTGGGTTTGGGTAAAGGTACAGGTACATACCTGGGTTTGGGTTTGGGTAAAGGTACAGGTACATACCTGGGTTTGGGTAAAGATACAGGTACATACCTGGGTTTGGGTAAAGGTACAGGTACATACCTGGGTTTGGGTAAAGGTACAGGTACATACCTGGGTTTGGGTTTGGGTAAAGGTACAGGTACATACCTGGGTTTGGGTTTGGGTAAAGGTACAGGTACATACCTGGGTTTGGGCAGTCTCTCCTCTGGGAAGGCGGTCCAGACAGAGTCAGGTGTTTTCTGTTCTTTAAATCGTCCTCTGAACACCTTCTCTATGTCATCCATGGAGAACGCACACACTGCAGACCCTGGGATACTGAAGAGAGAGGAACACAACCACACACTGTTACACAACTACTATTAACTATAGCTACTAATATACACACTGTAGGCCCTGGGATACTGAAGAGAGATGAACACAACCACACACTGTTACACAACTAATATTAACTATAGCTACTAATATACACACTGTAGGCCCTGGGATACTGAAGAGAGAGGAACACAACCACACACTGTTACACAACTACTATTAACTATAGCTACTAATATACACACTGTAGACCCTAGGATACTGAAGAGAGAGGAACACAACCACACACTGTTACACAACTAATATTAACTATAGCTACTAATATACACACTGTAGGCCCTAGGATACTGAAGAGAGAGGAACACAACCACACACTGTTACACAACTACTATTAACTATAGCTACTAATATACACACTGTAGGCCCTAGGATACTGAAGAGAGAGGAACACAACCACACACTGTTACACAACTAATATTAACTATAGCTACTAATATACACACTGCAGACCCTGGGATACTGAAGAGAGATGAACACAACCACACACTGTTACACAACTACTATTAACTATAGCTACTAATATACACACTGTAGGCCCTGGGATACTGAAGAGAGATGAACACAACCACACACTGTTACACAACTAATATTAACTATAGCTACTAATATACACACTGTAGGCCCTGGGATACTGAAGAGAGAGGAACACAACCACACACTGTTACACAACTACTATTAACTATAGCTACTAATTTACACACTGTAGACCCTAGGATACTGAAGAGAGAGGAACACAACCACACACTGTTACACAACTAATATTAACTATAGCTACTAATATACACACTGCAGACCCTGGGATACTGAAGAGAGATGAACACAACCACACACTGTTACACAACTACTATTAACTATAGCTACTAATATACACACTGTAGGCCCTAGGATACTGAAGAGAGATGAACACAACCACACACTGTTACACAACTAATATTAACTATAGCTACTAATATACACACTGTAGGCCCTGGGATACTGAAGAGAGATGAACACAACCACACACTGTTACACAACTACTATTAACTATAGCTACTAATACACACACTGCAGACCCTAGGATACTGAAGAGAGATGAACACAACCACACACTGTTACACAACTACTATTAACTATAGCTACTAATATACACACTGTAGGCCCTAGGATACTGAAGGAGAGGAACACAACCACACACTGTTACACAACTACTATTAACTATAGCTACTAATACACACACTGTAGGCCCTAGGATACTGAAGGAGAGGAACACAACCACACACTGTTACACAACTACTATTAACTATAGCTACTAATACACACACTGCAGACCCTAGGATACTGAAGGAGAGGAACACAACCACACACTGTTACACAACTAATATTAACTATAGCTACTAATATACACACTGTAGGCCCTGGGATACTGAAGAGAGAGGAACACAACCACACACTGTTACACAACTACTATTAACTATAGCTACTAATACACACACTGCAGACCCTAGGATACTGAAGAGAGAGGAACACAACCACACACTGTTACACAACTACTATTAACTATAGCTACTAATACACACACTGCAGACCCTAGGATACTGAAGAGAGAGGAACACAACCACACACTGTTACAAAACTACTATTAACTATAGCTACTAATATACACACTGTAGGCCCTGGGATACTGAAGAGAGATGAACACAACCACACACTGTTACACAACTAATATTAACTATAGCTACTAATATACACACTGTAGGCCCTAGGATACTGAAGAGAGATGAACACAACCACACACTGTTACACAACTACTATTAACTAGATATGGAGAAAACACACAACAAGAGATTCACAATAACAACACATCTGTTACACATCTGTTACACCAATATTACAAAGAGTGTACCCCAAATGGCACCCTATTCCCGTATAGTGAACCACTTTGACCAGATCCCTATGGTCCCTAGTCAAAAGTAGTGCACTATACAGGGAATAGGGTGCCATTTGGGATGCAGCCTCAGTGTGTCCATCCTTACCTGTTCATCTGTGTAGTGAAGACTCCCACCACAGAAGGAACTCCGTTGATGTTGATGATGTCAGTGATGGACTGTAGAACATCGAAGTAGAAGAACGATTCTCCAGGAACAGAACAGTTGAGTCTGGCCTTGACGAAGGACGTCCAGTGTTTCTCCAACACACGCTGAGACCCGCCTACGTCGTTCTTACAGATACGAGCCACTCTGGAGTAGACGGCCTGGAAAGGAAAGGGGGAGCAGGGGGGAGAGAGAGAGACTCTGCAATCAGCATCACTAAAACACTTCCTCCCTCTGAATAAGACATCTGCCTCATCCTGTGGCCTCACAGTGTGACGCATACACAAGCACACGCGAGGGCGCACACACATGCTTATCCAGGACCCTGTGTCAGAGACGACATTTGTTTGAAGCTCCGATTGAACAAACACCTCACACTCACACCTCTTAGCCCTAAACCTGATTCACACACACCTCTTTACTCAGTCTGATTAACCTTGAACTAGGACAGAGATGGACTATAGGACTGGGCTATGTGATAGGGGCTAGGCTATATGATAGGGGCTGGGCTGTAGGACGGTGCTATATGATAGGTACTGGGCTATATGATAGGGACTGGGCTATATGATAGGGACTGGGCTATAGGACTGGGCTATAGGATGGTGCTATATGATAGGGACTGGGCTATATGATAGGGACTGGGCTATAGGATGGTGCTATATGATAGGGACTGGGCTATATGATAGGGACTGGGCTATATGATAGGGACTGGGCTATAGGACTGGGCTATATGATAGGGACTGGGCTATAGGATGGTGCTATAAGACGGAACTATATGATAGGGAGTGGGCTATAGGACTGGAATTGGGCTATAGGATGGGGCTATATGATAGGGACTGGGCTATATGATGGGGACTGGGCTATAGGACGGGGCTATATGATAGGGACTGGGCTAGATCTCTGGGCTAGAGCTCTGGGTGTTGGACTGTGGGGGACTAGGGCTCTGGGTGTTGGAGTGTTGGGCTGTAGGGGACTAGGGCTAGAGCTCTGGGTGTTGGAGTGTTGGACTGTGGGGGACTAGGGCTAGAGCTCTGGGTGTTGGACTGTGTGGGACTAGGGCTAGAGCTCTGGGTGTTGGACTGTGGGGGACTAGGGCTAGGGCTCTGGGTGTTGGACTGTGTGGGACTAGGGCTAGAGCTCTGGGTGTTGGAGTGTGGGGGACTAGGGCTAGAGCTCTGGGTGTTGGAGTGTGGGGGACTAGGGCTAGAGCTCTGGGTGTTGGACTGTGGGGGACTAGGGCTAGAGCTCTGGGTGTTGGAGTGTGGGGGACTAGGGCTAGAGCTCTGGGTGTTGGAGTGTTGGGGACTAGGGCTAGAGCTCTGGGTGTTGGACTGTGTGGGACTAGGACTAGAGCTCTGGGTGTTGGAGTGTGGGGGACTAGGGCTAGAGTTCTGGGTGTTGGAGTGTGGGGGACTAGGGCTAGAGCTCTGGGTGTTGGAGTGTGGGGGACTAGGGCTAGAGCTATTGTGGTTTAAATGAAGCGTGTGAAGCAGTCAGCAGAAACAGCTTAAATAATTGACCAGTGCAAAGCTCCATCTGCCCAGGTGTTATCCCAGACCCATCAGCATCGACACACACACACACACACAGGAACACACACAAACACACATCCCAGCATTAGTAGCGCTAAAATATTTATCATCCCACGGTTTCAGCCTGGCCGCCCATTCTCTGAATGATGCATCATGGGTAAATATGAGGCCTGTGGTGGCTAAAGCAACTAACAACTGCAGAAAACATCCATTACCACCAAGAGTGTGTGTGTGTGTGTGTGTGTGTGTGTGTGTGTGAATCCTCTCCATGGGTAAAGGGTTTACATGTAAAGTAGTTTGACCTACAGTTCAGTCCCTACCAAACTACACCTTACACATTCTGCTGTACTCTGCACTTTTCTACAACACTGTCTGTTGTCTGGTAATATAGTGTTTACTATTTATAATACATCAATATTTATAATATACAATGTTGTCTAGTAAACTGTGTGTGTGTGTGTGTGTGTGTGTGTGTGTGTGTGTGCGTGTGTGTGTGTGTGTGTGTGTGTGTGTGTGTGTGTGTGTAGTTTGACCTACAGTTCAGTCCCTACCAAACTACACCTTACACATTCTGCTGTACTCTGCACTTTTCTACAACACTGTCTGTTGTCTGGTAATATAGTGTTTACTATTTATAATACATCAATATTTATAATATACAATGTTGTCTAGTAAACTGTGTGTGTGTGTGTGTGTGTGTGTGTGTGTGTGTGTGCGTGTGTGTGTGTGTGTGTGTGTGTGTGTGTGTGTGTGTGTGTGTGTAGTTTGACCTACAGTTCAGTCCCTACCAAACTACACCTTACACATTCTGCTGTACTCTGCACTTTTCTACAACACTGTCTGTTGTCTGGTAATATAGTGTTTACTATTTATAATACATCAATATTTATAATATACAATGTTGTCTAGTAAACTGTGTGTGTGTGTGTGTGTGTGTGTGTGTGTGTGTGTGCGTGTGTGTGTGTGTGTGTGTGTGTGTGTGTGTGTGTGTGTAGTTTGACCTACAGTTCAGTCCCTACCAAACTACACCTTACACATTCTGCTGTACTCTGCACTTTTCTACAACACTGTCTGTTGTCTGGTAATATAGTGTTTACTATTTATAATACATCAATATTTATAATATACAATGTTGTCTAGTAAACTGTGTGTGTGTGTGTGTGTGTGTGTGTGTGTGTGTGTGTGTGTGTGTGTGTGTGTGTGTGTGTGTTACCTTGCCCAAGTTGTTGTGTTCTGCTGCGATCTCTCTGTAGAAGAAGTAGACATAGTTCCCATAATCCACTGCATGCAGGAAATGGGGCTCTGGAAGAGAGAGGGGACAGAGGTTTTGTGTTGTCACGTCTCTTTTTTTCTCTCCCTCTACTTCTACCTCTGTCTATACATAACTACCTCTGTCTATACATAACTACCTCTGTCTATACATAACTACCTCTGTCCTCCCTTCAACTCTGTCTCTCTCTGTTCTCCTCCCCTCTCCCTCCTTCCCCACTTCTCTCTCTCTCTCTGCATCCATCCTGAATATTTCAGTGTTCCTGTTACAGCTGTGTGTAAAAGTTGACCTAGATAGTGTGACAGAGCAGAGCTACAGGACGTCTTCGCAGGACAGGGACATGGACAGAGTCTCTGGTCAACACACACTGCTATGTTTACCTTTCAGCCATTTGGAGTCATATTTGATAGTCCTGAGGGCCGAGCCGTCACCCATACTACGGTAGATCACTGCGTCGCTCGCCAGGAAGTCAGCAACCGTTGCCGAGTACAGCTTCCCGTCTAAAACAACATACACACACACACACACAGGTCAGACAAACACATTCCATTCTGTCAGACTGGACATGTGGATCTAACACCCTGGTTCAAACTGTTTGTTTACAGACTGACTTATGAACCCTAGTTGCTATGGCCACAGTGTGTGTGTGTGTGTGTGTGTGTGTGTGTGTGTGTGTGTGTGTGTGTGTGTGTGTGTGTGTGGTTATACCAGCGAACAGAGCGACGTTGGTCTGCTTGGCGTCAAATGGGCATCGTGCCAGTCCGCTGATTTCCTCCCCATCAAACTCCAGGTTATCCAGCTACACACAGACACACATGCACTCCGTTAACAAAGACGCGGACGGCATAGTGAACAATAGGTGCTTATGGAGGCAGAGCGGGAGGGAGAGAGAACGTTTCTCACACACCCTGCTGTTGTCTTACCCTGTAGTATCGGCACATGGGGTTGAAGCCGTTTGTTCCACAGATGAACACCAGGTCATCATTTCTGGGAACCAGAACCTTGATGTAGTTATGACACTCATCCTGGAGGAGGACAGAGAGAGAGGAGATCATATTATAAACCGTTTAGCCAGTAGCTATAGCCAGTAGCTATAATGGCAGCTATAGCCAGTAGCTATAGCCAGTAGCTATAATGGCAGCTATAGCTAGTAGCTATAGCCAGTAGCTATAATGGCAGCTATAGCTAGTAGCTATAATGGCAGCTATAGCCAGTAGCTATAATGGCAGCTATAGCCAGTAGCTATAGCCAGTAGCTATAATGGCAGCTATAGCCAGTAGCTATAGCCAGTAGCTATAATGGCAGCTATAGCTAGTAGCTATAATGGCAGCTATAGCTAGTAGCTATAATGGCAGCTATAGCCAGTAGCTATAATGGCAGCTATAGCCAGTAGCTATAGCCAGTAGCTATAATGGCAGCTATAGCCAGTAGCTATAATTGCAGCTATAGCCAGTAGCTATAATGGCAGCTATAGCCAGTAGCTATAATGGCAGCTATAGCCGGTAGCTATAATGATAAGACATTATGAGGTGAGAGGTAAAGCCGAGTGTAGAGAGTCTATAGTTGTCAGTAGAAAGGCAGTGAGTAGTAACATAGTATATTAGTAAGTATAGTAAAGTCTTACTCTGTGTTTCCCCTTCATGGCACAGTTCTTTCTGTCTGCCTCACCTGACCTCCATGTTAACTTCTGTAAACATCAACACACACACACATTGAGGCACATACATTCAGGCAAGCACAAACATACACAATTCAGCATTTGGGATTTCCCACACTGGACAACTTTTTACAGCTGTTGATAAGTCATTGATAACAATCTGCAAAAACAATGTCATGTCATTACATGAAGATGTAATGTGGGATCATAGCTATATTCAATCAAAGTTGACTTAAAAACCTGTTTAACCTTTTATCATGATTGGCGTCTTGACGGATTTGTCCAAAATCGTGTTACATAAAAAATTACTTTTCTGTCCTTGCATTTATGGCAGTGTAAGTTGTCGTTATATCATATACTGTATTAAGCAGTAATCAGTTCAATTAGACATTGAACTTTAACCCAGTAAGAATCCTGGATATAGCTGTAGGACAGTTTTTTTTTGTATAGAGATCTCAGAAATGCAGTGTAACCATTTCTTGTCTCCTTATGTTACAGGGTGAAAACTGTTTTTATGGGCACACAAATCCAAAATAATGTACGTGATTGCAAAAGTTAATGCTTCTAACCGAAAGAGTCAACGTACCTTGATACTTAAAACCTAAATTGATCATTTATTTATTTCACCTTTATTTAACCAGGTAGGCAAGTTGAGAACAAGTTCTCATTTACAATTGCGACCTGGCCAAGATAAAGCAAAGCAGTTCGACAGATACAACGACACAGAGTTACACATGGAGTAAAACAAACATACAGTCACTAATACAGTATAAACAAGTCTATATACGATGTGAGCAAATGAGGTGAGATAAGGGAGGTAAAGGCAAAAAAAGGCCATGGTGACGAAGTAAATTCAATATAGCAAGTAAAACACTGGAATGGTGTTTAATTGACAGCTTTCAATAGAAAACACTAACGTTTGAGGATGGATTCTAAACAACGTTTGCCATGTTTCTGTCGGTATTATGGAGCTAATTTGGAATATTTTTCAGCGTTGTGGTGACCGCAATTTCCGGGCGATTTCTCAGCCAAAAGTGAAGAACAAACAGAGCTGTTTCACCTACAAAAATAATATTTTGGGAAAAAATGAACTCTGGCATCTACCTGGGAGTCTCGTGAGTGAAAACATCCAAAGTTCTTCAAAGGTAAATTATTTAATTTGATTGCTTTTCTGATTTCCGTGACAAGGTTGCCTGCTGCTAGCAAGGCATAATGCTATGCTAGGCTATGATAAACTTACACAAATGCTTGTCTAGCGTTGGCTGTAAAGCATATTTTGAAAATCTGAGATGACAGTGTGATTAACAAAAGGCTAAGCTGTGTCTCAATATATTTCATTTGTGATTTTCATGAATAGGAATATTTTCTAGGGATATTTATGTCCGCTGCATTATGCTAATTAGTTTCAGGCGATGATTACGCTCCCGCATGCGGGTTTGGGAGTCACTAGAGGTTAATTAAAGCTAGTGAGGGAGATAAGTGTTTCCAGTTTCACAGATTTTTGTAGTTTGTTCCAGTCATTGGCAGCAGAGAACTGGAAGGAGAGGCGGCTAAAGAAATAATTGGTTTTGGGGGTGACCAGAGAGATATACCTGCTGGAGTGCGTGCTACAGGTGGGTGATGCTATGGTGACCAGCGAGCTGAGATAAGGGGGGACTTTACCTAGCAGGGTCTTGTAGATGACATGGAGCCAGTGGGTTTGGCGACGAGTATGAAGCGAGGGCCAGCCAACGAGAGCGTACAGGTCGCAATGGTGGGTAGTATATGGGGCTTTGGTGACAAAACGGATTGCACTGTGATAGACTGCATCCAATTTGTTGAGTAGGGTATTGGAGGCTATTTTGTAAATGACATCGCCAAAGTCGAGGATTGGTAGGATGGTCAGTTTTACAAGGGTATGTTTGGCAGCATGAGTGAAGGATGCTTTGTTGCGAAATAGGAAGACAATTCTAGATTTAACTTTGGATTGGAGATGTTTGATGTGGGTCTGGAAGGAGAGTTTACAGTCTAACCAGACACCTATGTATTTGTCCACGTATTCTAAGTCAGAGGCGTCCAGAGTAGTGATGTTGGACAGGCGGGCAGGTGCAGGCAGCGATCGGTTGAAGAGCATGCATTTAGTTTTACTTGTATTTAAGAGCAATTGGAGGAAACGGAAGGAGAGTTGTATGGCATTGAAGCTTGCCTGGAGGGTTGTTAACACAGTGTCCAAAGAAGGGCCAGAAGTATACAGAATGGTGTCGTCTGCGTAGAGGTGGATCAGAGACTCACCAGCAGCAAGAGCGACATCATTGATGTATACAGAGAAGAGAGTCGGTCCAAGAATTGAACCCTGTGGCACCCCCATAGAGACTGCCAGAGGTCCGGACAGCAGACCCTCCGGTTCTTCAATAATTATGCTTAATACTTGTTGGGTGATCATTTGGTGACCAGCTGATTAGGTACGCCGTAATATTTTCACACATCATCATCTGATCCAGGAAGGAATTTTCTGAATGACAGTCAAGTGCGGAACAAACAGCTGTTGTGAAAGCGCATGCAATGCAACAACAGCCCGAGTGCTGGGAAAAAAATCCTATTTTGGTGTCTCATTCGTTACACCGGTGAAGACAGTTGTTCCTGGATCCACGTTGGATCTAATATCCCTTGTGAATTGATGCGGATCATCTGTTGTTTCCTGCTTGATTTACAGCAGGGTCTCGTTAGATTTAACATAGAAAACATGAACTCAGTACATAAAAGTTTTCATCTGTTTTTGTGCCTCCGATTGGACATGGAGTCTACTGTGCGCAGCTGTGCGCAACACCAATGTTATTCCTATGAATTATTCTGGATATAATGCCAACAAATTACACAGCCTAGTGGGCTTATGGACATTATGATCTGGTCATGAAATAACGTGACAAAGACATTTTTTTCTCCATGTTATACCTGCAATTTTAAACAATACAAGAGGCTTGAAGTAGCCTACTTGAAATTAAATTTGGAGCTCAGAAATTCAAGAACTGGAATAGGCCTACCTTGAAAATCTGGTGCTTGAAAATTATTTTTAATTCTTGTAGCCCATTTATAAGTTCTCCTGCTCCCTTATAATTATCTGTGATTTCATTTTTGATCCGTTTTTGTGAGAAATGTGGCCACAGTTTCCCACCGCTTCAATGGAATTCAATTGAAGGGTGTTGCAGTACTCTGTTGGTAAAACCATGTGCAGTTATTATGAAGACATCTGTTGGCTTCCCATACAAAGTCTTCCATTAAAAAGGAACCTGTTTTTTGGTCACTTTCTCATTATTAAACCAGGGATGGTGAGATTAATGCTACCATTATTTATGGCTTTATTATGTATCCCTGCGTGAACCACATCGGCTACCGAAACAACACCATGTATGCATCCAATCTATTTCATCTATGAAAAAACATTTTATTTTAGTTTCAAACCACTTTAAATGTTGATCCCAATGTCACACATTGGCCCCATTATTTATAGAAAGAGCCATTTCCACTCTCATTTATAGCCTGTTAATTATGTGATTGATGAGGTTGTTTTTTCTACAGACGACTTGTGTGTAACTCAGTGAGTAACTTGTGGTTAGACAGACAGACAAACTCAAAGACAGGCAGACTTACCCTGTAGGGAATGATCTCATTCCTGTAGGATTCCCGGAGACTCACTAGATACACCTGGTCTCTGCCAGCGATGAACAGTGTATCCTGTATCTTGGTCATCAGTTGGAAGTCCAGTCTGTGCTGTGACTCGTTCCCCGACAGACGACCTCGGAACACTGGGTACTGCCGCGAGACTGAAACACACAAACACACGTTAGTTAGAGATCACGCACGTGTAAGCTTTCAGAGTGCTACACACACACACTGGCTCTGAGGGCCACACACTATCAATCAGGTTATTGATTAAGCGTAAACATGTTGTGTGTTACAGCTTTATAGAAATGTCTCAGTAGTGTAATTCAGGCTGCTGATACAGCACGGTGGTCGCCTCAGGAATAGTAAACCAACAGAATGTTGTTGGTCCCCACATGGTCAAATGCCATTTCTAGGGGATTTAGGGTTAAGGTTTAGGGTTAGTAGCTAGGGTTTAGTTTAGGTTCAGGTTACAGTTAGGGTTAAGGTTTAGGGTTAGTAGTTAGGGTTTAGTTTAGGTTCAGGTTACAGTTAGGGTTAAGGTTTACACATTACATTACCATGAAGACCTTACAGTACACCATCAATACACTATTCACAGATACACATTACATTACCATGAAGACCTTACAGTACACAATCAATACACTGTTCACTGATACACATTACATTACCATGAAGACCTTACAGTACACAATCAATACACTGTTCACTGATACACATTACATTACCATGAAGACCTTACAGTACACCATCAATACACTGTTCACTGATACACATTACATTACCATGAAGACCTTACAGTACACCATCAATACACTGTTCACTGATACACATTACATTACCATGAAGACCTTACAGTACACAATCAATACACTGTTCACTGATACACATTACATTACCATGAAGACCTTACAGTACACAATCAATACACTGTTCACTGATACACATTACATTACCATGAAGACCTTACAGTACATCATCAATACACTGTTCACTGATACACATTACATTACCATGAAGACCTTACAGTACACCATCAATACACTGTTCACTGATACATGCAGGACAATGGGACACATAATTCATGACAACAGGGTGCAGCATAAAAGCTGATTGGAAATTAAATTGTACTGAGACATGATGCTGCTGTCTTGTGAGTGAGACTAACCTGAGTGTGTGTGTACGTGCAGCGTGTGTGTACTCACAGTGTGCATCGACAACGTCCAGGGGTATACTGTCCTCTGGGAAGCTGGCAGACATGGTGTGTGTGGCTGTAGCTAGCAGTATGCTGAGCAGAAGGCCTGCTCTCCTAACCATGACTGTTGCTGCTTTTGGTCTGAGACCACTCCTTCCTGCCTGGTTCTCACCCAACAAGATGTTACCTGGAAACACAGAGACGATCAGTCATGAAATACAGATACACACAGGAAAGTCCAGAACTAACAGATTTCAGTATTGACACCAAATACCTGTATATTCTAAATCGCCAAAGAAAATGATATTTTCTGTAATCGCTCTCTATATCTCTCTCTCACACACACACACACACAAACACACACACACACACACACACACACACACACACACACACACACACACACACACACACACACACACACCATTTCTCTCTCATTCTCTCTGAACCCCTTTTACCAGGAACTATTATACCCAGGTCTATTGTAGATCACATGATGGAATGTTTAGCGGTTTCAAGTTGAGATCATTTATGACATGAGCAGTACCTCGGACGGCCTGATCAGCTAGTGTGTGTGTGTGTGTGTGTGTGTGTGTGTGTGTGTGTGTGTGTGTGTGTGTGTGTGTGTGTGTGTGTGTGTGTGTGTGTGTGTGTGTGTGTGTGTGTGTGTGTGTGTGTGTGTGTGTGAGAGGCCCTTTAGAGACGACGTGTGTGCATATTAATGAACGTCCAGTCAAATATTTATAAGACAAACAAATTATTCATGTGGACAGTCTGAACGGATATACACAATTTACCACTAGACACACACACACACACACGGGGATGGATTAGCCAGCAGCACACTGAGACACACACACACAAAAGTGTGCACACAAGCAGAGTATCCCAGAGTACCACTGATGAGCACGTCATCTCTTTGCGCACACGCACGCACACACAGCCACACACACACAAACCAGTATTGACACGTTTTCAATTAGCCCAAGGTCCACCTGCTTCAGAGCAGAGCTAACTGGCAGCAGCCGGTGTGTCTGTCTGGCCAGCCCCTTAGTATCTGATTGATCCAGTCAGGATGTATGCCTCACTAGGCTTATATACATGTTCACATATATGAACTATTATATTATTATTATTATATTATATCTTTAGATCTAAGAAACATTAGATGTCATCGTTAGAGCAGCACAGATGACCAATGAGAATGAGGATGTCTGCGGGGGGCCGGATGGAACAATCAACACACTGCAGACTAAATCTACTCTCCCTGTCTAATACTGTTAGCTGGCTGAATACACACAGCCTTAGATCTATGGTATCTATGTGGCTGTTAAAGTGGCCTGAGGAGAGTTATATCACTGTGGTGATGACAGAGACAGAGAGAGACAGAGAGAGACAGAGAGAGACAGAGAGAGACAGAGAGACACAGAGAGACACAGAGAGACACAGAGAGACACAGAGAGAGTCAAACCAAACTGTATGACTGGCAGTGATGCATCACCAGCCACTATGGAGGTACACATGCACTACTGCACAACCAGCCCAGTGCCAGCTGGCAGAGCAGATCTGCTCTTCTCTTCAATTAGTGGTTTTAGTGGAGAAATTAGAGTTCTGAAAATCAGAGCAGAAAGAATCAGAGCAGAAAGATCTCTGGTGATCTAACACACATCGATGAGGCTGGCTACAGGATATCCCATACACAAATGATTAACTGATCCATACCGAACAATTCATATAATCTATATAGAACGATTCAGAGATCTATAACGAATGATTCACTGATCTGCAACTGTCAGCAATTTCATCCCTCACCCTAATCAGTGAAGAAGAGGAATTGATATAGTGGAGAAAGAGAGACAAGTAGAGACAACTACATGGGGACATGCTGCTTTAGCTACTTAAAGGGGTAATGTGAGATATCGGCAATTAAGACCTTTTTCTACTTACCCAGAGTCAGATGAGCTCATGGGTACAATCTGTATGTCTCTGCATGCAGTTTGAAGGAAGATGAAGGTACCGTTCCTTCAGAAACTATCCACACCCCTTGACTTTTTCCAAATGTTGTTGTGTTACAAAGTGGGATTGAAATGGATTATTTTTTATTTTTTTCAATGATCTACACAAAATACTCTGTGATGACAAAATGGAAGAAATGTATATATATATATATGGAAAATAAACCGCTAAGTAAGTATTCAACCCCCTAAGTCAATACATGTTAGAATCACATGTGGCAGTGATTACAGGTGTGAGTCTTCCTGGGTAAATCTCTAAGAGCTTTGCTTACCTGGATTGTACAATATTTGCCCATTATTCTTTTAAAAAATTATCAAGTCGGTTCTTGATCATTGCTAGACAGATATTTGCAAGTTTTGCCATGGATTTTCAAGCCGATTTAAGTCAAAACTGTAACTAGGTCACTTAGCAACATTCAATGTCATCTTGGTAAGCAACTCCAGTGTATATTTGGCCTTGTGTTTTAGGTCATTGTCCTGCTAAAAGGTGAATTTGTCTCCCAGTGTCTGTTGGAAAACAGACTGAATCAAGTTTTCCTATATGATTTTGCCAGTGCTTAGCTCTATTCCATTTATTTTTATCCTAAAAAACTCCCTAGTCCTTGCCGATGACAAGCATACCCATAACATGATGCAGCCACCACCATGCTTAAAAATATGAAGAGTGGTACTTAGTGATGTGTTGGATTTGCTCCAAACATAACACTTTGTATTCAGGACAAAATGTTTATTTCTTTGCCAATTTTCTTTTCAGTATTATTTTAAGTGCCTTCCTTACTGCCTATTCTGTACAGGCTTCCTTCTTTTCACTCTATCATTTATGTTAGTATTGTGGAGTAACTACAATGTTGTTGATCCATCCTCCGTTATCTGATTCTACAGACATTTTAAACACTAACTGTTTTAAAGTCACCATTGGCCTCATGGTGAAATCCCTACACAGTTTCCTTCCCTGGTCTTTGTGGTTGAATCTGTGCTTGAAAATCACTGCTCGACTGAGGGACCTTACATATAATTGTATGCAGGTGCGCATCTTTCACTGGGGACGGGGGGAACATGTCCCCTCCACATTTTGAAATTGCATTTTTGTCCCCCCCCCGCACCCCGTTTTATCATTGGAATGTGGTCCAACAACGAGGCTCCAGGACCATGTGGTCAGGTAGGTTGTTTGGAGTGTTTATCCGACTGGATAAAAAAACATTTAAAAAACACAAGTTATGTCCCCCCACTTCTAAAACCAAAGGTGCGCCCCTGATTGTATGTGTGGGGTACAGAGATGGGGTAGTCATTTAAACGCTATTATTGCACACAGAGTGAGTCCATGCAACTTATTATGTGACTTGTTGAGCACATTTTTACTCTTGAACTTATTTAGCCTTGCCTTAACAAAATAGTTGAATACTTATTGACTCAAGACATTTCAGCTGTTCAGTTTGAATTCATTTGTAAACATTTCTAAAATCATAACTGCACTTTGACATTATGGGGTATTTATTGTGTGGAGATCAGTGACACCAAATCTCAAATGAACACATTTTAAATTCAGGCTGTAACACAACAAAATGTGGAAAAGGTCTAGCGCTGTGAATACTTTCTGAATGAACTGTAGTTTCACCAGTCGTTGCTAACTAGCATTAGCACAATGCCTGGAAGTCTACCAGAACAGCTAGCATGCTAGCTTAATTGCCAAAATCTGGCAATATCCCCGCTGCTGTTGTTACTCTCCCTACAATTCAGACCTTCAAATCAATTCCAAAAAGTTGTCCAAGAGAAAATGTATTGTTTTCCAAATGGTTCTCGAGACAACAACTGACAATTAAATCTCTAAGAAGAAAACAATGAATACAGATACAATCAATAAAGTATAAACCCTGGGAAAATGATATGAACATTACTATACTGCCTCAGGGCTGCCTCAAGATACAACAAGGCTCCTTTCACTGGTTAATCATTTATTTACAGGTAAATCATAAATCTCCCTTGTTAAGGATTATTTGTATTATTTTTCCTTTCTTTCTTCTTTCTAACGCTCTCTTTTTACTCCCTTCCTTCATTCCCTATCCTCTCTTTTTCTCCCTTCCTTCCCTATCCTCTCTCTTTTTCTCCCTTCCTTCCCTATCCTCTCTCTTTTTCTCCCTTCCTTTATTCCCTATCCTCTCTCTTTTTCTCCCTTCCTTCCCTATCCTCTCTCTTTTTCTCCCTTCCTTTATTCCCTATCCTCTCTCTTTTTCTCCCTTCCTTCATTCCCTATCCTTTCTCTTTTTCTCCCTCCCTTTATTCCCTATCCTTTCTCTTTTTCTCCCTTCCTTCCCTATCCTCTCTCTTTTTCTCCCTTCCTTTATTCCCTATCCTCTCTCTTTTTCTCCCTTCCTTCATTCCCTATCCTCTCTTTTTCTCCCTTCCTTCATTCCCTATCCTCTCTCTTTTTCTCCCTTCCTTCATTCCCTATCCTCTCTTTTTCTCCCTTCCTTCATTCCCTATCCTCTCTCTTTTTCTCCCTTCCTTCATTCCCTATCCTCTCTCTTTTTCTCCCTTCCTTCATTCCCTATCATCTCTCTTTTTCTCCCTTCATTCCCTATCCTCCCTTTTTCTCCCTTCCTTCATTCCCTATCCCTTCTCTTTTTCTCCCTCCCTTTATTCCCTATCCTCTCTCTTTTTCTCCCTTCCTTTATTCCCTATCCTCTCTCTTTTTCTCCCTTCCTTTATTCCCTATCCTTTCTCTTTTTCTCCCTCCCTTTATTCCCTATCCCCTCTCTTTTTCTCCCTTCCTTCATTCCCTATCCTCTCTCTTTTTCTTCCTTCCTTTATTCCCTATCCTCTCTCTTTTTCTCCCTTCCTTCATTCCCTATCCTCTCTCTTTTTCTCCCTTCCTTCATTCCCTATCCTCTCTTTTTCTCCCTTCCTTCATTCCCTATCCTTTCTCTTTTTATTTTCTTTCAAGACTCTCTCTCTCTCTCTCTGTTATTGTGGAACACTTGGGCTGTAACTTCCCATGATGCCTAGCGGTGGAGCAGCAGTTGTTCCTGAGCAGCTCTAATGTAAAACAGAACAGAGAGGGAGAGAAAGGGGAGACGTGGAGGGGTCAGCCTGCTAAAATTACCCTCAATCTGAGGCCAACCTAGCATGTTCCCTATTCACTATCCTATTCCTACCCTGCCGAGTGTTTGTGTGTGTTTGTGTGGGGGGGGGGGGGGGGGGGGGGCTCGACAGGCCCTGAGACGCAGGAATAGAGCTAGTCACGCAACTCTGTCCTGTTCAGCCTTCCCCCTCCTTCTCTCTCTCCTCTCTCTGTCTGTTATTACAGGCTTTTCAGTATCCTACAATCACTCTCCCACTGCTGATGTTGTTGGCTCAGACTCACACTGTTTAAACACCAAGAGGAGGGTGTGTGCGTAAGTATAGTGTGTGTATGTGTGTGTGTGTGTGTGTGTGGCGGGGGTTGTTGGCTGGTTGTTTGTTATTGGCAGGATCTGCACCAAGTTGCCCTATGAAGCTTGTTCTAGTTGCAGTGTTTCAATCACAGAACCTGACCAACACCTACATTGTGGTAAAGTTGTAAGTAGCACAAGGTTATTAACAGAGAACTTACAGACTGGGAGCAGCAATCAGTGTGGACAGGACTTCCTCTCTCTGCATATATACATCAATACCTGTCAAAGATTTAAACAACACCCACTCATTCAAGAGTTTTTCTTTACTTTTACTATTTTCTACTTTGTATAATAATAGTGAAGACATCAGAACTATGAAACATCACGTGGCATCATGTAGTAACCAAATAAGTGTTAAACAAAAATAAATTTATTTTATATTTGAGATTCTTCAAAGTAGCCACTCTTTGCCTTGATGACAACTTTGCACACTCTTGGCATTCTGCCAACCAGATTCAAGAGGTATGGCATGCATTTCAATTAACAGGTGTGCCTTGTTCAAAGTGAATTTGTGGAATTTATTTTCTTGTTAATGTGTTTGAGCCGATCAGTTGTGTTGGGACAAGATATGGGTGGTATACAGAAGATAGCCCTATTTGGTAAAGACAAAGTCCATATTATGGCAAGAACAACTTAAATAAGCAAAGAGAAATGACATTACTTTAAGACATGAAGGTCAGTCAATCCGGAAAATTTCAAGAACTTTTAACGTTTCTTCAGGTGCAGTTGCAAAAACCATCAAGCGCTATGAAACTGGCTCTCCTGAGGACCGCCACAGGAAAGGAAGACACAGAGTTACTCTGCTGCAGATGATAAGTCCATTAGAGTTACCAACCTCAGAAATTGCAGCTCAAATAAATGCTTCACAGAGTTCAAGTAACAGACACATCTCAACATCAACTGTTCAGAGGAGACTGCATGAATCAGGCTTTCGTGGTCGAATTGCTGCAAAGAAACCACTACTAAAGGACACCAATAATAAGAAGAGACTTGCTTGGGCCAAGAAGCACAAGCAATGGACATTAGACCAGTGGAAATCTGTCCTTTGGTCTGATGAGTCCAAATTTGAGATTTTTGGTTCCAACCACCGTCCAACCACCGTGGATGATCTCCGCATGTGTAGTTCCCACCGTGAAGCATGGAGGAGGAGGTGTGATGATGTTGGGGTGCTTTGGTGGTGACACTGTCTGTGATTTATTTAGAATTCAAGACACACAACCAGCATGGCTACCACAGAATTCTGCAGTGATATGCCATCCCATCTGGTTTGCTCTTAGTGGGACTATCATTTGTTTTTCAACAGGACAATGACCCAACACACTTCCAGGCTATTTGGGCTATTTGACAGAGAAGGAGAGTGATGGAGTGCTGCATCAGATGACCTGCCCTCCACAATCACCCAACCTCAACCCAATTGAGATAGTTTGGGATGAGTTGGACAGCAGAGTGAAGGAAACAAGTGCTCATCATATATGTGAACTCCTTCAAGACTGTTGGAAAAGCATTCCAGGTGAAGCTGGTTGAGGGAATGTCAAGAGTGTGCAAAGCTTTCCTCAAGGCAAAGGGTGGCTACTTTGTTAAATATATATTTGAATTGGTTTAACACTTTTTCGGTTACTACATGATTCCACATGTGTTATTTCATAGTTTTGATGTCTTCACTATTATTCTATAATGTAGAAAATAGTAAAAATAAAGATAAATCGTTGAATGAGTAGGTGTGTCCAAACTGTTGACTGGTACTGTATATTTAGTCCAGCTTCTGTGATTGTTGGACATACTGTATGTATAGTTATTTCTCTCTCTCTCGTTTTCTCTGTCCATATCCATCCATCTTTCTATTCTCTCTCTCTCCCTACCCTCCTTCTCTCATTCTATTCTCTCACTCCCTCCCCTCCCGCTGTTTCCATTCTGCCTGTAGAAACAACACCAGAGCAGTCTCTTCTCCTGCAGGTCAGTACAACTGGGGCTGTGGAGGAATTGGCCCAATCAAGTGTTGTACACAGTAATGTAACCCCCATGACCCCACCCTGTGTGTTGTTGTAAATACCCCTCCATCAGTATGACCAATAGAACACCAATAGAACACCACTGAACAATAGATTCTGCTCCAGGGACAACCCAGCCCAGCCCTATGTTACACACACACACACACACACACACACACACACACACACATTTTACTATACTTGTGGGGATCAAACAATTTATTCCCATTAAAAATCCTATTTTCCCTAACCTTTAAACCCTTAACCCTAATTCCAAACCCTATTTCTAATCCTAAACCTAATTGTACCCCTAAACCTAAACCCTAAGCCTAAAATCTATGTTTTCCTTGTGGAGACCATCGAATTGTCCCCACTTGTCCAAATTGGAATTGTTTTAGTATCATTGTGAGGGCTTCTGGTCTCCACAAGTATAGTAAAATCAAAAACACACAGCCATACACACAACGTAGAGGAAATCAGTTAACCTCAGTACAAACTGTAGTATTACTTCTACTGGACTTCACTGAATACAATTACATTTTACTAGTAGCATTCTCTGTGTGTGTGCAAGTGTCTGCCTGACTACACGCGTGCGTGTGTGTGTGTGTGTGTGTGTGTGTGTATGTGTGTGTGCTTGCCTACGTGCGTGCATGTGTGTGTGCAGCCATGCCAAATTGGATGTACTAAATAACTTTGTTGTCCTCATCAGGGCTTTGGGAAAGTAATCAGTTTGTGACCGAGCAGCCAGGCGATTAGCAGACCTCCATCAGAGCAGACTAGAGAAACCATTACTGCTCCCTCTCCTTCTCTTCAATAACAACATGAGCCAGTCATCTCAGTATTTACTGAGGATTACATCTGAAGAGCCTGACTTGTTGGTACAGAGAGAGTTGGCAGAGAAAGAAGGCTGTGCCACCTCACACCATCCCTCCCTCCTCTCTACTTCCCTCCTTTCCTCCCTCTTTCTTTCCTTTTGTGTGTAGAGGGGTATAAGAGGAGAAAGACAGTTGTTTCTCTCCTTGTCTCCTTTACTCTCTCTTTCCATATACCTTGGTGAGAGGGGGATTTTAAGAGGAGAAAGGCTCCATGGTAGTTCAGCTGTAGTGAAGCACAAAGGCCAGAGCTGCAGGTGTGACAGGAACAATAGAGGCTTTTCGCTGGGCTGTACAATGGAGCTACCGCCCCTAACACTGTCCAACTCTCTGGGGGTTAGTAGTAGTGGCCCTCCACTGTCCAACTCTCTGGGGGTTAGTAGTAGTGGCCCTTCATTGTCCAACTCTCTGGGGTTTAGTAGTAGTGGCCCTTCATTGTCCAACTCTCTAGGGGTTAGGGTTAGTAGTAGTGGCCCTTCACTGTCCAACTCTTTGGGGGTTAGTAGTAGTGGCCCTTCACTGTCCAACTCTCTAGGGGTTAGGGTTAGTAGTAGTGGCCCTTCACTGTCCAACTCTCTGGGGGTTAGTAGTAGTGGCCCTTCATTGTCCAACTCTCTAGGGGTTAGGGTTAGTAGTAGTGGCCCTTCACTGTCCAACGCTTTGGGGGTTAGTAGTAGTGGCCCTTCACTGTCCAACTCTCTAGAGGTTAGGGTTAGTAGTAGTGGCCCTTCACTGTCCAACTCTCTGGGGGTTAGTAGTAGTGGCCCTTTACTGTCCAACTCTCTGGGGGTTAGTAGTAGTGGCCATTCACTGTCCAACTCTCTGGGGGTTAGTAGTAGTGGCCCTTCACTGTCCAACTCTCTGGGGGTTAGTAGTAGTGGCCCTTTACTGTCCAACTCTCTGGGGGTTAGTAGTAGTGGCCCTTCACTGTCCAACTCTCTGGGGGTTAGGCTTAGTAGTAGTGACCCTTCACTGTCCAACTCTCTGGGGGTTAGTAGTAGTGGCCCTTTACTGTCCAACTCTCTGGGGGTTAGTAGTAGTGGCCCTTCACTGTCCAACTCTCTGGGGGTTAGGCTTAGTAGTGGTGGCCCTTCACTGTCCAACTCTCTGGGGGTTAGTAGTAGTGGCCCTTCACTGTCCAACTCTCTGGGGGTTAGTAGTAGTGGCCCTCCACTGTCCAACTCTCTGGGGGTTAGGGTTAGTAGTAGTGGCCCTTCACTGTCCAACTCTCTGGGGGTTAGGGTTAGTAGTAGTGGCCCTTCACTGTCCCACTCTCTGGGGGTTAGGCTTAGTAGTAGTGGCCCTTTACTGTCCAACTCTCTGAGGGTTAGTAGTAGTGGCCCTTCAGTGTCCAACTCTCTGGGGGTTAGTAGTAGTGGCCCTTCACTGTCCAACTCTCTGGGGGTTAGTAGTAGTGGCCCTTTACTGTCCAACTCTCTGGGGGTTAGGCTTAGTAGTCGTGGCCCTTCACTGTCCAACTCTCTGGGGGTTAGGCTTAGTAGTAGTGGCCCTTCACTATCCAACTCTCTGGGGGTTAGGCTTAGTAGTAGTGGCCCTTCACTATCCAACTCTCTGGTGGTTAGAGTTAGTAGTAGTGGCCCTTCACTATCCAACTCTCTGGGGGTTAGGGTTAGTAGTCGTGGCCCTTCACTATCCAACTCTCTGGGGGTTAGGCTTAGTAGTCGTGGCCCTTCACTGTCCAACTCTCTGGTGGTTAGAGTTAGTAGTAGTGGCCCTTCACTATCCAACTCTCTGGGGGTTAGGGTTAGTAGTAGTGGCCCTTCACTATCCAACTCTCTGGGGGTTAGGGTTAGTAGTCGTGGTCCTTCACTATCCAACTCTCTGGTGGTTAGAGGTAGTAGTAGTGGCCCTTCACTGTCCAACTCTCTGGTGGTTAGAGTTAGTAGTAGTGGTCCTTCAATGTCCAACTCTCTGGGGGTTAGGCTTAGTAGTAGTGGCCCTTCACTATCCAACTCTCTGGGGGTTAGGGTTAGTAGTCGTGGTCCTTCACTGTCCAACTCTCTGGTGGTTAGTAGTAGTGGCCCTTCACTGTCCAACTCTCTGGGGGTTAGGCTTAGTAGTAGTGGCCCTTCACTGTTCAACTCTCTGGGGGTTAGGCTTAGTAGTAGTGGCCCTTCACTGTCCCACTCTCTGGGGGTTAGGCTTAGTAGTAGTGGCCCTTCACTGTCCAACTCTCTGGGGGTTAGGGTTAGTAGTTGTGGCCCTTCAGTGTCCAACTCTCTGGGGGTTAGTAGTAGTGGCCCTTCACTGTCCAACTCTCTGGGGGTTAGTAGTAGTGGCCCTTTACTGTCCAACTCTCTGAGGGTTAGTAGTAGTGGCCCTTTACTGTCCAACTCTCTGAGGGGTTAGTAGTAGTGGCCCTTCACTGTCCAACTCTCTGAGGGGTTAGTAGTAGTGGCCCTTCACTGTCCAACTCTCTGAGGGTTAGTAGTAGTGGCCCTTTACTGTCCAACTCTCTGAGGGGTTAGTAGTAGTGGCCCTTCACTGTCCAACTCTCTGAGGGTTAGTAGTAGTGGCCCTTTACTGTCCAACTCTCTGGGGGTTAGTAGTAGTGGCCCTTTACTGTCCAACTCTCTGGGGGTTAGTAGTAGTGGCCCTTTACTGTCCAACTCTCTGGGGGTTAGTAGTAGTGGCCCTTCACTGTTCAACTCTTTGGGGGTTAGTAGTAGTGGCCCTTCACTGTCCAACTCTCTGGTGGTTAGGGTTAGTAGTAGTGGCCCTTCACTGTCCAACTCTCTGGTGGTTAGTAGTAGTGGCCCTTCACTGTTCAACTCTTTGGGGGTTAGTAGTAGTGGCCCTTCACTGTCCAATTCTCTGGTGGTTAGGATTAGTAGTAGTGGCCCTTCACTGTCCAACTCTCTGGTGGTTAGTAGTAGTGGCCCTTCACTGTTCAACTCTTTGGGGGTTAGTAGTAGTGGCCCTTCACTGTCCAATTCTCTGGTGGTTAGGATTAGTAGTAGTGGCCCTTCACTGTCCAACTCTCTGGGGGTTAGTAGTAGTGGCCCTTTACTGTCCAACTCTCTGAGGGGTTAGTAGTGGTGGCCCTTCACTGTCCAACTCTCTGAGGGTTAGTAGTAGTGGCCCTTTACTGTCCAACTCTTTGGGGGTTAGTAGTAGTGGCCCTTTACTGTCCAACTCTCTGGGGGTTAGTAGTAGTGGCCCTTCACTGTTCAACTCTTTGGGGGTTAGTAGTAGTGGCCCTTCACTGTCCAACTCTCTGGTGGTTAGGGTTAGTAGTAGTGGCCCTTCACTGTCCCAACTCTCTGGTGGTTAGTAGTAGTGGCCCTTCACTGTCCAATTCTCTGGTGGTTAGGATTAGTAGTAGTGGCCCTTCACTGTCCAACTCTCTGGTGGTTAGTAGTAGTGGCCCTTCACTGTCCCAACTCTCTGGTGGTTAGTAGTAGTGGCCCTTCACTGTCCAACTCTCTGGGGGTTAGGATTAGTAGTAGTGGCCCTTCACTGTCCAACTCTCCGGGGGTTTGTAGTAGTGGCCCTTCACTGACCCAACTCTCTGGTGGTTAGGGTTAGTAGCAGTGGCCCTTCACTGTCCAACTCTCCGGTGGTTAGGGTTAGTAGTAGTGGCCCCTAACACTGTCCAACTCTCCGGGGGTTAGTAGTAGTGGCCCTTCACTGTCCAACTCTCCGGGGGTTAGGGTTAGTAGTAGTGGCCCTTCACTGTCCAACTCTCCGGGGGTTAGTAGTAGTGGCCCTTCACTGTCCAACTCTCCGGGGGTTAGTAGTAGTGGCCCTTCACTGTCCAACTCTCTGGGGGTTAGGGTTAGTAGTAGTGGAGTTAACAAACCTGATTAAAGGAGTTAACGTTGGTTAATTTCATATTCAGCACAATATTACTTTGTAGGGAAACACCAGAGTGGGTTTGGTACTGGCACAACACCAGAGTGGGTTTGGTACTGGCAAGACCAGAGTGGGTTTGGTACTGGCAAGACCAGGGTGGGTTTGGTACTGGCAAGACCAGAGTGGGTTTGGTACTGGCAACACCAGGGTGGGTTTGGTACTGGCAACACCAGAGTGGGTTTGGTACTGGCAACACCAGAGTGGGTTTAGTACTGGCAACACCAGAGTGGGTTTGGTACTGGCAACACCAGAGTGGGTTTGGTACTGGCAACACCAGAGTGGGTTTGGTACTGGCAACACCAGAGTGGGTTTGGTACTGGCAACACCAGAGTGGGTTTGGTACTGGCAACACCAGAGTGGGTTTAGTACTGGCAACACCAGAGTGGGTTTGGTACTGGCAACACCAGAGTGGGTTTGGTACTGGCAACACCAGAGTGGGTTTGGTACTGGCAAGACCAGAGTGGGTTTGGTACTGGCAAGACCAGGGTGGGTTTGGTACTGGCAAGACCAGAGTGGGTTTGGTACTGGCAACACCAGGGTGGGTTTGGTACTGGCAACACCAGAGTGGGTTTGGTACTGGCAACACCAGAGTGGGTTTGGTACTGGCAACACCAGGGTGGGTTTGGTACTGGCAACACCAGAGTGGGTTTTGTACTGGCAACACCAGAGTGGGTTTGGTACTGGCGCAACACCAGAGTGGGTTTGGTACTGGCAACACCAGAGTGGGTTTGGTACTGGCGCAACACCAGAGTGGGTTTGGTACTGGCAACACCAGAGTGGGTTTGGTACTGGCAACACCAGAGTGGGTTTAGTACTGGCAACACCAGAGTGGGTTTGGTACTGGCAACACCAGAGTGGGTTTGGTACTGGCAACACCAGAGTGGGTTTGGTACTGGAAACACCAGAGTGGGTTTGGTACTGGCAACACCAGTGGGTTTGGTACTGGCAACACCAGAGTGGGTTTGGTACTGGCAACACCAGAGTGGGTTTGGTACTGGCAACACCAGAGTGGGTTTGGTACTGGCAACACCAGAGTGGGTTTGGTACTGGCAACACCAATGGGTTTGGTACTGGCAACACCAGAGTGGGTTTGGTACTGGCAACACCAGAGTGGGTTTGGTACTGGCAACACCAGAGTGGGTTTGGTACTGGCAACACCAATGGGTTTGGTACTGGCAACACCAGAGTGGGTTTGGTACTGGCAACACCAGAGTGGGTTAGATTCCAGCATGGGCCATATACTGAATATATGTGTTTACTGTAAATCACTTAATGTAAGTCAACTGTTCAAGTTGCTGCTATATGCAAATTCAGCGCCAACATATTCCTGAATATATTGCTATATTGATGGGTTTGAGCAGGGACACCCTGTAGACCTGCTACTATTGACCAGAGTGAATGGGGAATCATTTTACTGGATTACATTTGCCCTTAAAACAAGGGTTTACAATTATATTCAACTTTCCATATCATTTCAGTCACAAAAACAATCTAGTTCTTGTGATATTATGTATGTCACATAGTAATCAGAATGGCATCAACTATTTGCTAATTTTACCTAAATAATGTGTCTAACTAAATTAGGCATGGCCCTCCTAAACACAACATACAGCGTGTGAATATTGACTTGAATAACTTATCTTCCCGACACAGTCGTTCCACGGCTGTCATTCAATTAGCTGACTCTATTGCGCCGATTCATTCATTCTCCGACGTTAACCCCTACACTACCGCACCCCAACTCCCCCTAACCTTAACCCATTCATCATATCACTGGATTAGAACACAGATGTTCAGGGATCCAGAGCTGCGGGACAATCTGGCTATTTACCCTAGCGGACAGAGAGTGCGTGGGGGGAGCTTTCTAGTGCCGGTGGACCAAAGCCACATCCCGGCTCCACAACACCTATTGTCCCGGCTGGGAGGGAACGCATTCAACATTGATCTGTGCTAACCTTTATACTCCACATGAAATGCGAAAGACAACAAAGCCGTGAGGGAGAGCAGAGGAGTGACACACCAGTAATGGGGAGAGGAGAGAATTGATTGTTCCACTAATGCATGGATGCAGGGATGGGCTCGGAGGCGGGCGCATTCTCTAAAAGGTCCCTACCACGGCGGACGGAACGAAGGCTGATTAGTTCACAGGAAACACTGATTTATTTAGACTAATCATCAATCCCTATTTACCAACATGTTTAGACGTGTATATTACTAAAATACAATCTAACAACAAATGAAATTAACCATTGGATAACACGTATAGGTAGTCGCCTACCTATCCAACCTAACGCCAATAACGAATAAAATATCTCGTTTCACAATTACAATGAATGTGCAATTTCGCTGGTCATGTTCTGTTGATCAGTACCAAAAGTCCACTGTGTGAGAATGTGAAAGTTCACATCTTATTCCCATTGCTTACATGCCTATACACCGTCACGACCCCCACAACACAATGTGAGAAACGCTTTTCTCACCTGCGCTTCAAATCAACAATCAGGGCTCATCCATCTTATCTGCGCCACAGTATTAGAACAATAGTGAACTATTTTATTCTCTGTAAATATAATGATGTGTATTTGCTCATCTATCCATGAGAGGACAACAAACTAATTACGCTATTACTTTATTCACTCCAACAATAAAGTGCTGTTATCTGAAATCTATTGTGAATTCTGTACCAATCTCTATAGGACGAAAACTACAGTCAAACAAATGTAGTCTAGATAATTAACAGAAAGTCCAATGCTCAATTAGAAGAATAAAATATATTTTAACAAACCTATAACCTTTAACAAACCTATTTTACGCACTTTTCAAACGGTTTATTATGAACACTAATAACATACCTTGTAGTTCCAAAATGATTCATGAAAGCGTATTGCGTATTCCAATCCCAATGAAGGCTATATTCCCTATAACGTTCATCCATTATAATAATTCCATTTGGTGGAGTTATAAACGTATATAATTCCTTATTCCCAGTGCCATATGGTCTCCACACTTCTCTTTTCCAGTCGCGGACCGCGGACATTAATTCAGAGTCGCGGAATTCTCCTCTCTCTGCGTCCTTGGGCCCGGCTCAATGCTTACTGATCTTCAAAGCTCAACCGTGATCAAATTGCGCTACAGTCCCCTCGTACGTTCATTCCCCACCCCCCTTTACTATTAACTTTTAAACCAGAGGGGAAACGTAAATAAGAGACGTGCGCTTTCCGTTCAGCCCTGAGCGCGCACATAGAACAAATCAGGCAAAAGAGATACAAGCAGAACGATAATGTTTTATAAACTATGATTATATAGGCTGCAACCCATACGAAGAAAGCCCATGTATAAATAGCCCGGTCGACAACTATTTCTGTAGTATTCACCACTTGTGCAGGGCAGCCCTACAAGCCGACTCAGTTTGCAACAAATACAACCTTTCCCCTTCAGTTTGCAAGGGCACTTTCGCTGCTCGTTGCTGATTTAAAGAATAAACTCACCTCATCGGGTATACATTTTTTTAATCCTTTTTAGTTTCTATACAATCACAAAATCACGAATAGTCCAACTGGTCGCTGTTAGCTTGCAGTGGGCAGCCAGAAAAACAATCTAATGCACGGCAAATGGTGTAACTCGATCCATACTGAGTCAATCCATCACACAGCGTTCTGCCTGTCTTCCAATAGGCCGAGCTCTCGCTTCAGTCCCTCCCACATCTCTCTCCCTCTCCGCGTCTCTCTCTCCAGGGCTGTGGGTTTTGGCTACTCTCCCTCCCCGACCGCTTTCTTTCCTACGAGAGAGAAAAGAAAGAGAAGAGAGAGGCCCCCACCTTCCCACATGACCCTGCCTTGCCCCCCTCTCCTTTCTCCCATCCCCCACAGCCAGTAAGTGAAGCCCTTGGTAAATATCTTCAGCAGAATAGTTTTTGGAGGGGAAAGGGGGACTTGCTGAGAAAGGAACTATCTTTAAACCATTTAACTCCAGTCTGCTATACTGGACTACAGCTAGCCTAATGCTATGACCTTTCTACACCAACGTGCAGTTGTTGAATGCAATAGACCAAATGCATGGTTATGTATGAAACTTAGACATAGTTTTTAATGTACTTTACCCATGTGTACCCTTTCTGCCATTCCACAAATGGATCCCACAGTAAATATGTGCATCACGCAACGATGCTGATGGATTTAAACATTTGTCTTTAACACACCAGTAAGTAATGCCCTGATCTAACAACAATACACACACACACACAAATGCAGAGCCCAGCGATGCACTGAACTGAACAATTGGTATGGCCTATGGTAATAAATTCTTACAATTTGTTCCATTAACCCAGTTTGTCAGTGAGAATCACATCAGAGGGATAACGAAGGGCTAGCTAGGCGGAGACGAGGGGCGAGGAGTGGAGAGGAGGGTTGTGGATGGGGAGAGGAGGGGAGAGATACAGACAGAGAGATGCACTGGAAGTAGACACAAATACAGTTACAATCTATCAGGAAAGGAAATCCCCCACAAGCCCTTACATTACTCAGACCCCAGGACTCACTGACTCAATGTCTATGACATGGCTCACACACTACTATAACATTCTTCAGTCACACCTATAACATGCTTCAGTCTCTCCTTTAACATGCTTCAGTCACTCCTATAACATTCTTCAGTCACACCTATAACATGCTTCAGTCACTCCTTTAACATGCTTCAGTCACTCCTATAACATGCTTTAGTCACTCCTATAACATGCTTCAGTCACTCCTATAACATGCTTCAGTCACTCCTATAACATGCTTCAGTCACTCCTATAACATGCTTCAGTCACTCCTATAACATGCTTCAGTCACTCCTATAACATGCTTCAGTCACTCCTATAACATGCTTCAGTCACTCCTATAACATGCTTCAGTCACTCCTATAACATGCTTCAGTCACTCCTATAACATGCTTTAGTCACTCCTATAACATGCTTCAGTCACTCCTATAACATGCTTCAGTTATTCCTATAACATGCTTCAGTCACTCCTATAACATGCTTCAATCACTCCTATAACATGCTTCAGTCACTCGTATAACATGCTTCAGTCACTCCTATAACATGCTTCAGTCACTCCTATAACATGCTTCAGTTATTCCTATAACATGCTTCAGTCACTCCTATAACATGCTTCAGTCACTCCTATAATGTGCTTCAGTCACTCCTATAACATGCTTCAGTCACTCCTATAACATGCTTTAGTCACTCATATAACATGCTTCAGTCACTCCTATAATGTGCTTCAGTCACTCATCAAATCTGCAAGACTGTGTTCAAGCAGCAGATGATTCTCGATGCACATTTGGAGAATCAGAATGTGTGTCTGTTTAAGTGTGTGGGTCTCTCTCTCTCTGTGTGTACAGTATGTGGTGTGTGTGTGTGTGAGAGAGAGAGAGAGAGATTCACTTTTTCACTATTCACTTTGTATGTTGTCTACCTCACTTGCTTTGGCAATGTTAACACATGTTTCCCATGCCAATAAAGCCCTTGAATTGAATTGAATTGAATTGAGAGAGAGAGGGGGAGAGGGAGAGGGAGAGAGAGAGAGAGAGAGAGAGAGAGAGAGAGAGAGGGGGGGGGGGTAGGGAGAGTGAGCGAGAGAGAGAGAGAGAGAGAGAGAGAGAGAGAGAGAGAGAGAGAGCGAGAGAGAGAGAGAGAGAGAGAGAGAGAGAGAGAGAGACAAAGAGCTGGGCTGGGAGGGGAGTGAAAGTCCTTATTGACCGTGTCAAGTCATTCTAGGGCAACTTACCCAAACAGTGGCCGTCCATTTGCAACACGTTAGTAGATGTATGTTAACCCCCCTCACACACACTCTGCCCCCCCACTTCCCCCCTCACACACCCTCTGCCCCCCCACCTCCCCCCTCACACACACACTATGCCCCCCCATTTCTCCCCACACACACACACTCTGCCCCTCACCTCCCCCTCACACACACTCTGCTCCCCTACCTTTCCACACACACACTCTGCTCCCCTACCTTTCCACACACACACTCTGCCGAACGACCTCCCCACCACTCACACACTCTGCCCCCCCATTAGTAATTGTGAAGGTGGTATTTCCATGTGAATGGTTCGACAGGAAGAGCCAGTTTACACTGTTGATGTGTCTGATCCCATTCTGTCTCTCTGGCCACTGATTCACTCTCTTCACTGATTCACTTTCTCTACTGATTCACTCTCTCTACTGATTCACTCTCTCCACTGATTCACTCTGTCCGCTGATTCACTCTCTCTACTGATTCACTCTGTCCGCTGATTCACTCTCTCCACTGTTTCACTCTGTCCGCTGATTCACTTTCTCTACTGATTCACTCTCTCTACTGATTCACTCTCTCTACTGTTTCACTCTCTCTACTGATTCACTCTCTCCACTGTTTCACTCTGTCTGCTGATTCACTCTCTCCACTGATTCACTCTCTCCACTGTTTCACTCTCTCCACTGATTCACTCTCTCCACTGTTTCACTCTCTCCACTGATTCACTCTCTCTACTGTTTCACTCTCTCTACTGTTTCACTCTCTCTACTGATTCACTCTCTTCTCTGTCACTCTGTCCACTGATTCACTCTCTCCACTGATTCACTCTCTCCACTGATTCACTCTCTCCACTGATTCACTCTCTCTACTGATTCACTCTCTTCACTGATTCACTCTCTCCACTGTTTCACTCTCTCTACTGATTCACTCTCTCTACTGATTCACTCTCTCCACTGTTTCACTCTCTCTACTGATTCTCTCTCTCCAATGTTTCACTCACTCACTCTCCCCTGTCTGTCTCCAGTGGTGTAAAGTACTTAAGTAAAAATACTTTAAAGTACTAAGTCGTTTTTTTTTAGTATCTGTACTTTACTCTTTATATATTTGACAACTTTTACTTTTACTTCACTACATTCCTAAAGAAAAGTATGTACTTTTTACTCCATACATTTTCCCAGGCACCCAAAAGTACTCGTTACATTCTGTATGCTTAGCAGGAGAGAAAAAGGTTAAATTCACACACTTATCAAGAGAACATCCCTGGTCATCCCTACTGCCTCTGATCTGGGGGACTCATTAAACACAAATGCTGTGTTTGTAAATGATGTCAGAGTGTTTGAGTGTGCCCCTGTCGATATGTAAATAAAAAAAAACTAGAAAAATGTGTCATCTGGTTTGCTTAATAAAAGGCCATTTTAATTATTCATACTTTTACTTTTAATACTAAGTATATTTGACCAACTGTATTTACATTCGATACTTAAGTGTATTTAAAACCAAATGCTTTTGGACTTTTACTCAAGTAGTATTTTACTGGGGGACTTTCACTTTTACTTGAGTCATTTTCTATTAAGGTATCTTTACTTTTACTCAAGTATGACAATTGGGTACTTTTTCCACCATTGTCTCTATCTCTACAAGTACCCTGTCTGTATCTCTACCAGTACCCTGTCTGTATCTCTACCAGTACCCTGTCTGTATCTATACCAGTCCCCTGTCTGTATCTCTACCAGTACACTGTCTGTATCTCTACCAGTACCCTGTCTGTATCTCTACCAGTAGCCTGTCTGTATCTCTACCAGTACACTGTCTGTATCTCTACCAGTACCTTGTCTGTATCTCTACCAGTACCCTGTCTGTATCTCTACCAGTACCCTGTCTGTATCTCTACCAGTCCCCTGTCTGTATCTCTACCAGTACCCTGTCTGTATCTCTACCAGTACCTTGTCTGTATCTCTACCAGTACACTGTCTGTATCTCTACCAGTACCCTGTCTGTATCTCTACCAGTCCCCTGTCTGTATCTCTACCAGTACCCTGTCTGTATCTCTACCAGTCCCCTGTCTGTATCTCTACCAGTACCCTGTCTGTATCTCTACCAGTACCCCATCTGTATCTCTACCAGTCCCCTGTCTGTATCTACCAGTACCCAGTCTGTATCTCTACCAGTACCCTGTCTGTATCTCTACCAGTACCCTGTCTGTATCTCTACCAGTACCCTGTCTGTATCTCTACCAGTCCCCTGTCTGTATCTCTACCAGTCCCCTGTCTGTATCTCTACCAGTACCCGGTCTGTATCTCTACCTGTCCCCTGTCTGTATCTACCAGTCCCCTGTCTGTATCTCTACCAGTCCCATGTCTGTATCTACCAGTCCCCTGTCTGTATCTCTACCAGTACCCTGTCTGTATCTCTACCAGTACCCTGTCTGTATCTCTACCAGTCCCCTGTCTGTATCTACCAGTACCCAGTCTGTATCTCTACCAGTACCCTGTCTGTATCTCTACCAGTACCCTGTCTGTATCTCTACCAATCCCCTGTCTGTATCTACCAGTACCCTGTCTGTATCTACCAGTACCCTGTCTGTATCTCTACCAGTACCCTGTCTGTATCTCTACCAGTCCCCTGTCTGTATCTACCAGTCCCCTGCCTGTATATCTACCAGTCCCCTGTCTGTATCTACCAGTCCCCTGTCTGTCTCCACCAGTCAGTTTCCTGTCTGTCTCTACCAGTCAGTTTCCTGTCTGTCTCTACCAGTCAGTCTTCTGTCTGTCTCTACCAGTGAGTCTCATGTCTGTCTCTACCAGTCAGTCTCCTGTCTGTCTCTACCAGTCAGTCTCCTGTCTGTCTCTACCAGTCAGTCTCCTGTCTGTCTCTACCAGTCAGTCTCCTGTCTGTCTCTACCAGTCAGTCTCCTGTCTGTTTAGTAAACTGTCTGCTCCCCAGAATGCTGGTCAGATGGCTGTGTCAGCATGGAGGAAGGAGAGGCATCTGTTCTCATTGTGAGGATGGATGTAGGGATGGATCAATGTATCCAATGTTGGCGGAATGGAGAGATTGATGTATTGACGGTGCTAGATGGACAGGAGTAGGTTGTGTGGGAATGGATGGATTGAGGGTGGGGGAGGATGGACAGATGACAGAAGGAGAAAGTGGTGCTTCCAAGCCCTTGTGTGTCCGAGAGGAAGGAGAGGGTGGTGGGGTGACCATTGGGGTGCAGGGGCCTGAGACTTAGGGGGTATGGGACCTATGTCCTCAGGGGTGTGTGGGATGACCTTAGGGGGTCAGAGGGCCACACCCCCTAAGTCTCAGGCCCAGCCCCTGCACACCCCCGACAGGGCTGGGCCAGAGGGCCACACCCCCTAAGTCTCAGGCCCAGCTCCTGCACACCCCCGACAGGGCTGGGTTGGGCCAGGGGCCAGAGGGCCACCATTGCAACAAGATGTATAGACAGAAATGCCTCCAGATGGCCTAGGGCTCATTCCTGTGGGGCTGGAAGTAGAAGCTGGGGTAGGAAGATGGGGCTCTGAGGTAGGGGCTGAAGGCAGGGCTGGGGCTGAGCTGTGGTTTGATGCTGGGGTTGGGGTATAGGGCTGCTGGGGTATATGGCTGGGACTAGGCCTTGATACTGAGGCCTGAGGTAGAGGCTGAGAATGAGTTAGTAGCTGGTTGTACAAGGCTGGGGATACAGAAATGATATTAGCTGAATTAATCCATTCAAAAGAATACGTGTTGACCAGGTTACGTTAAAGACAAGGTTACAGCGAGGTTAATTCCCAGCCAGCAGGGTGAGGCTGTGTACCTGTCTGAGCTGTGGTCTCTGTCTGACTCCTGAGTCACTGTCTGAACCAGCTGTATCTTACCCGACAACACAGGGTGAGGCTGGGTACCTGTCTGAGCTGTGGTCTCTGTCTGACTCCTGAGTCACTGTCTGAACCAGCTGTATCTTACCCGACAACACAGGGTGAGGCTGGGTACCTGTCTGAGCTGTGGTCTCTGTCTGACTCCTGAGTCACTGTCTGAACCAGCTGTATCTTACCCGGCAACACAGGTAGAGGCACATTAAATGTTCCAGAACACTCAAATGATATCCCAAAAATGTGAGAGGAACTAAGTTGACAGAATAGCAGATGGAAGGTATAGGTTTGGCAGTTGAGATATGACATGGGAAATATGGACATTTACCAAGCAGATGCTTTTATCCAAAACGATAACAGAACCAACTAACTGAGCTAAAGAACCACATTTTTACCCCCCAAATAAATAGTATTTTTACCTTATTGTGTATTTTATATCACCATGAGTGGTCTATCAGATGGTTCTCTATGGGAGGCTGGATGCCACTCTCCTGATCTCTGGCTGATTTAGAGGCCATATCTGGCACTCTGCCTGCCTGGTCACCATTTGTCATTCAGGGTGTGTCCCAAATGGCACCGTTTATAGTGCACTGCGTTTGACCAGGGCACATGCTCTTTTGACCAGGGCCCATGCACATTTGGGACACAGTGTTTAGTGCTCCTGAGACCCCCTATCCCTCCACCCTCATGCTCAACCAGTCATTTTGTACCAAAGTCATAATTTCCTTCACCTTATTTGTCTACACAACTACTACACACCCTGTGAGCTGAGGTTAAATGAAATGCTACCTACAGTATGTTGTGGAGTTTCCCTACTGGTCGTGGTGGTTGGAAACAGGCAGGATGTGATAATGTCACTACGTGGGTTAGAGTTTAGAGAGCAAAAGGAAAGTTCAACAGGCTTTAAAGGTATTTCAACTTGGCTTTGCTTTTTTTCTGTCAGCATTTGTGAGTGTCTGTGTGGGTAGGTTGTCTGTGATGTTACAGTGCCTGTACCCTGATCCTGGGCCAGATCCAGTTTGGATTGATTTGAAAGGTTTGAGTTTGACATCAGAACCTGTTTATTTCTGTTAAGCGTTTGACATTTCAACCTATTCTGCCTAAGTATTGCTATCATCATCACAACCAGGATTTTGTTAATGAAAGCAGTACTTTGTCTGGTAGAGTCCTGCTTGCCTAATGAATCAGACTGTGATACCAGCTTTCTGCTAACACAGTCTGAATTAAAGCACTGCAAAAACCAGGAAGGTCTCCTTACAAGCCAGAATGTTGAATAAAATGACATTTGAACCTACTTGACCGGTTGTCTGTGCAGTTGATCCTTATTCAGGTGGAAATGTGAGAAAAACATTACAATAAAACCGATTTATCAGAACACTGGTACTGCCGTTGAGGTCACCGGGCACACGCGCCAAACACCTGCCTGACTTTAAATACATATATACAACAAAGGGATTCGTTTACAGCAGGGATTAATTAAAGGTGCAACGAAATGCAAAATTCCGTTAGTTTGCATCACACGCATGTACTTCTGTCTTGTGCGAGTGCCTTCCCACTGGGCACACTGGTTGAATCAACGTTGGTTCCACTTCACTTCATTGAAATGACGTTGAACCAACCTGGAATAAACATTGAATTGACATCTGTGCCCAGTGGGTCAGGTGATTAACAAACAAATCGTGATAGCCACACACAGAGACACGCGTTTTCAAGTTACGTTAAAAAGACTTTACAGAGGATGTTTTGTCTTGTATATCCAGCTGAATAAGCAGGAAATCAGTAGAGTAAGTTCAAATGTTTTAGAGCATATGTTGTAGCCGAGTGAAGAAGGACATTCCACACTCGGATTTGAAAGGGGCATAAAGGTGGACCTTTATTGTCATGAGTCTTGTTCTGGAGGCAGAACTGAGCCATTTCCCCTTAGATAGGCAAGCTGCAAAGTCAACATTGGCTGGGTTTATATAGTATATTCCATAACGAACCTGTTTAGTTATATTAGGGTTTATATAGTATATTGTATAACTAACCTGTTTAGTTATATTAGGGTTTATATAGTATATTCCATAACTAACCTGTTTAGTTATATTAGGGTTTATATAGTATATTCCATAACTAACCTGTTTAGTTATATTAGGGTTTATATAGTATATTGTATAACTAACCTGTTTAGTTATATTAGGGTTTATATAGTATATTCCATAACTAACCTGTTTAGTTATATTAGGGTTTATATAGTATATTCCATAACTAACCTGTTTAGTTATATTAGGGTTTATATAGTATATTCCATAACTAACCTGTTTAGTTATATTTGGGTTTATATAGTATATTGTATAACTAACCTGTTTAGTTATATTAGGGTTTATATAGTATAGTCCATAACTAACCTGTTTAGTTATATTAGGGTTTATATAGTATATTCCATAACTAACCTGTTTAGTTATATTAGGGTTTATATAGTATATTCCATAACTAACCTGTTTAGTTATATTAGGGTTTATATAGTATATTCCATAACTAACCTGTTTAGTTATATTAGGGTTTATATAGTATATTCCATAACTAACCTGTTTAGTTATATTTGGGTTTATATAGTATATTGTATAACTAACCTGTTTAGTTATATTAGGGTTTATATAGTATAGTCCATAACTAACCTGTTTAGTTATATTAGGGTTTATATAGTATATTCCATAACTAACCTGTTTAGTTATATTAGGGTTTATATAGTATATTCCATAACTAACCTGTTTAGTTATATTAGGGTTTATATAGTATATTCCATAACTAACCTGTTTAGTTATATTTGGGTTTATATAGTATATTGTATAACTAACCTGTTTAGTTATATTAGGGTTTATATAGTATAGTCCATAACTAACCTGTTTAGTTATATTAGGGTTTATATAGTATATTCCATAACTAACCTGTTTAGTTATATTAGGGTTTATATAGTATATTGTATAACTAACCTGTTTAGTTATATTAGGGTTTATATAGTATATTCCATAACTAACCTGTTTAGTTATATTAGGGTTTATATAGTATATTCCATAACTAACCTGTTTAGTTATATTTGGGTTTATATAGTATATTCCATAACTAACCTGTTTAGTTATATTTGGGTTTATATAGTATATTGTATAACTAACCTGTTTAGTTATATTAGGGTTTATATAGTATATTCCATAACTAACCTGTTTAGTTATATTAGGGTTTATATAGTATATTCCATAACTAACCTGTTTAGTTATATTTGGGTTTATATAGTATATTCCATAACTAACCTGTTTAGTTATATTTGGGTTTATATAGTATATTCCATAACTAACCTGTTTAGTTATATTAGGGTTTATATAGTATATTGTATAACTAACCTGTTTAGTTATATTAGGGTTTATATAGTATATTGTATAACTAACCTGTTTAGTTATATTAGGGTTTATATAGTATATTCCATAACTAACCTGTTTAGTTATATTTGGGTTTATATAGTATATTCCATAACTAACCTGTTTAGTTATATTAGGGTTTATATAGTATATTCCATAACTAACCTGTTTAGTTATATTAGGGTTTATATAGTATATTCCATAACTAACCTGTTTAGTTATATTAGGGTTTATATAGTATATTGTATAACTAACCTGTTTAGTTATATTAGGGTTTATATAGTATAGTCCATAACTAACCTGTTTAGTTATATTTGGGTTTATATAGTATATTCCATAACTAACCTGTTTAGTTATATTTGGGTTTATATAGTATATTCCATAAGTAACCTGTTTAGTTGTATTTGGGTTTAGGAAATGACCCAGTCTGCTGTAATGTGATGAACCAGATGACTGTCACAATGTGACAACAGTGGAACGGCCTGTAAAGGTAGAATGTAATCTGTGACAGCTGATGATTGTGGTTATTATAGTTGTTCTGCCCAGAATGGGATGCATAATCATATTCATAGACCAGCGACTAGCTGACTCGTGACACTACACGCACGCACGCACGCACGCACGCGCACACGCACGCACACACACACACACACACACACACACACACACACACACACACACACACACACACACACACACACTCACAGCTGTTGATTGAGGAAAGAAAGTAGATGACATTCTGAGCTCATAATGTATTGATTCCTCCAGCTCCTATCATAATGTTGTCGTCTGCTGCCCAACATTAGCCCTCACAGGGGGCGTTTCTACTGTTGAGTGTTCATGGAGGTTGATGCTTTGAATGTTGAAATGTTTTCAAATGAGGCCTCTGTCTTAGACTAGGATAAACAACTCCAAACACATTTCATAATATCCCCTGTTTTGTGACCTTGACACTGTTAGATAATGTTGTTTACTCCTCTCAAGGTCTCTATTCTAACCTGCAAGGCCTTCTGGCTGTGTGGCTGTTGGTTCATTATTATCATTATGAAGGAGGAGAGGTTCATTACTATAGCAAATGATAATGAGTGTTTCCTCCCACACACACACACACACATTAACACTGACACACACACACACTGCCCTTTGCTTCGTTAGGCCATCGATCCCATTAAAGGTTCTTGTTAAGTCTATCATAACTCCTGTAATGACGGTTCTTAACCAAACAACCCACCCCTCAGGTCAGAGCAGGGCCCTCAACACAGGTAGACAAATTCTGATATTTTCCCACTAATTGGTATTTTGACCAATCAGATCAGATCTTTTGCCAATAATTGGGCAAAATATCAGAATTGGACTGCCTAAGTTTGATAGAAAGGTGTGATCAAGGCCTCCTCTGACCTGAGTGGTGGGTTGTTTGGTTTAGAACCATCATAACAAGAGTTATGATGATAGACTTAACAAGAACCTTTAACGGGATCGATGGACTAACGAAGTGAAGGGCAGTGTGTGTGTGTGTGTGTGTGCGTAAACATAGCCTTAATCATGTGGTGAATGGGTTCTAGAGATTCTAGATGCATGGAGAAGTGTTTTAGAGTTTATAGATGCATGGAGAAGTGTTCTATAGCTTCTAGATGCATGGAAAAGTGTTCTATAGCTTCTAGATGCACAGAGAAGTGTTTTAGAGGTTATAGATGCATGGAGAAGTGTTCTATAGCTTCTAGATGCACGGAGAAGTGTTTTAGAGGTTATAGATGCATGGAGAAGTGTTCTATAGCTTCTAGATGCACGGAGAAGTGTTTTAGAGGTTATAGATGCATGGATAAGTGTTATAGAGGTTATAGATGTATGGAGAAGTGTTATAGAGGTTATAGATGCATGGAGAAGTGTTATAGAGGTTATAGACGCATGGAGAAGTGTTATAGAGGTTATAGATGCATGAGGCAGTGTTATAGAGATTATAGATGCATGGAGAAGTGTTATAGAGGTTATAGATGCATGGAAAAGTGTTATAGGGGTTATAGATGCATGGGGAAGTGTTATAGAGGTTATAGATGCATGGAGAAGTGTTATAGAGGTTATAGATGCATGGAGAAGTGTTATAGAGGTTATAGATGCATGGAGAAGTGTTATAGAGGTTATAGATGCATGGAGAAGTGTTATAGAGGTTATAGATGCATGGAGAAGTGTTATAGAGGTTATAGATGCATGGAGAAGTGTTATAGAGGTTATAGATGCATGAGGCAGTGTTCTAGAGGTTATAGATGCATGGAGAAGTGTTATAGAGGTTATAGATGCACGGAGAAGTGTTATAGAGGTTATAGATGCATGGGGAAGTGTTATAGAGGTTATAGATGCATGGAGAAGTGTTCAATATACTGCTCTTGAGGTTCAATGGCTTTATTATTTGGTATTTGGTTGGTTGTTTCTATTGTTTCTATTTTCTGAGCTTCCGCAAGATGTACGTATGTGTGGGAGTGTGTGTGCATGTGTTCGTTCTGCTCACACACTCTTTGGGGGTTATCTATTCCTGTGTCTGTGTGTGGGGCCATGGGGAAAGAGAGAGAGACACACACATGTACACGGGGGGTATTCAGACAGGTGTTGTGGAGATGTGCTGACTGGACAGCAGTTGTGTGGAGGAGCGTCAGTGGCACTTCGGGTGGTAATGGTTCTACATTCTCAGACTGACCAACCGGACACAGACCCCCCCGCCCCACCACTCCCCACACCCACAGATATGCATGCCCAGACAGTTGTGGGGTGGCATTCACAAGCCCTGAAATGGAGAAAGCTCTTAGTCCCTGGGCCTCTCTAAGTCCACCTCCAGATTTATCCCCTGTCGGATATGTCAGCCATACCTAAGCCCCAGCCTAGCCCCAAACCTCAGCCCCAGCATAGCCTCATACCTCAGTCCCAGCCTAGCCTCATACCTCAGCCTCATACCTCAGCCCCAGCCTAGCCTCATACCTCAGCCCCAGCCTAGCCTCATACCTCAGCCCAAGTCTAGCCACATACCTCAGCCCCAGTCTAGCCACATACCTCAGCCCCAGCCTAGCCTCATACCTCAGCCCAAGTCTAGCCACACACCTCAGCCCCAGTCTAGCCTCATACCTCAGCCCAAGTCTAGCCACACACCTCAGCCCCAGTCTAGCCTCATACCTCAGCCCCAGTCTAGCCTCATACCTCAGCCCAAGTCTAGCCACATACCTCAGCCCCAGTCTAGCCACATACCTCAGCCCCAGCCTAGCCTCATACCTCAGCCCAAGTCTAGCCACATACCTCAGCCCCAGCCTCAAACCTCAGCCCCAGCCTAGCCTCATACCTCAGCCCCAGTCTAGCCTCATACCTCAGCCCCAGCCTAGCCTCATACCTCAGCCCCAGTCTAGCCTCATACCTCAGCCCCAGCCTAGCCACACACCTCAGCCCCAGTCTAGCCACATACCTCAGCCCCAGCCTCAAACCTCAGCCCCAGCCTAGCCTCATACCTCAGCCCCAGTCTAGCCTCATACCTCAGCCCCAGCCCCATACCTCAGCCCCAGCCTAGCCTCATACCTCAGCCCCAGTCTAGCCACATACCTCAGCCCCAGCCCCAGTCTAGCCTCATACCTCAGCACCAGCCTCATACCTCAGCCCCAGCCTAGCCTCATACCTCAGCCCCAGCCTCAGCCCCAGTCTAGCCTCATACCTCAGCCCCAGCCCCATACCTCAGCCACAGCCCAGCCTCATACCTCAGCCCCAGCCTAGCCACATATCTCTGCCCTAGCCTCATACCTCAGCCCCAGCCTCATACATCAGCCCCAGCCTAGCCACACACCTCAGCCCCAGCCCTAGCCTAGCCCCATACCTCAGCCCCAGCCTCATACATCAGCCCCAGCCTCATACCTCAGCCCCAGCCTAGCCCAATACCTCAGCCCCAGCCTAGCCCCATGCCTCAGCCCCAGCCTAATTCCTCAGCCCCAGACTAGCCCCATGCCTCAGCCCCAGCATAGTCCCATACCTCAGCCCCAGTCTAGCCCATGCCTCAGCCCCATGCCTCAGCCCCAGCCTAGCCCCATACCTTAGCCCCAGCCTAGCCCATACCTCAGCCCCAGCCTCATACCTCAGCCCCAGCCTAGCCCCATACCTCAGCCCCAGCCTAGCCCCATGTCTCAGCCCCAGTCGAGCCCCATACCTCAGCCCCAGCCTAGCCCCATGCCTCAGCCCCAGCCCCAGCCCCATGCCTCAGCCCCAGCCTGGCCCCATGCCTCAGCCCCAGCCTAGCCCCATACCTCAGCCCCAGTCTAGCCTCATACCTCAGCCCCAGCCTAGCCCCATACCTCAGCCCCAGCCTAGCCCCATACCTCAGCCCCAGCCTAGCCCCATACCTCAGCCCCAGCCTAGCCCCATGCCTCAGCCCCAGCCTAGCCCCATGCCTCAGCCCCAGCCTAGCCCCATGCCTCAGCCCCAGCCTAGCCCCATACCTCAGCCCCAGCTCCAGTCCCACAGCCTAACCTTCCTGTATAACCTGCCAGCCCTGTGAATTGTAGGGTTATCAAGGGTTTAAGAGAAAAGCTGTTTATCCCAGGACTTTCACTGGCACAGCCTCTACTACAGACCAACAGGAAAACACCAGCTCTCAGCAGAACCATACCAGAGCTGTAAATAGTATCTCTCTCTGCCTGTCTGAAGCTGTGAGGATTTGTAGAAGAGATGACGGTATTTGGTATCTATTATTTTATATGGGGACCCTGAAAGCATGGGAATGTTCTCCCAAAGAATCCACATTTAACTGGTATCCTTTAACAACAACGGTAGATCTACTGTTTATACCCCTGTTCTGCAATTCCACTCCCCTAGTGTCTAGTACATACATTTCTGCCCATCACAGAGGATATTAGCTTCATATGCTATAGGATTCTATGTTCCCTTCTAGGCTTCTGGGTCCTTCGTGCAAGGATGAGGAAATTAGAAGAAATGTACTTTAGGTATATAGCGTGTTGCTAGGTGAGTCTAAAGAGGCCTGTGACTGTTCCATAGTACTGTAGGTATATAGCGTGTTGCTAGGTGAGTCTAAAGAGGCCTGTGACTGTTCCATAGTACTGTAGGTATATAGCGTGTTGCTAGGTGAGTCTAAAGAGGCCTGTGACTGTTCCATAGTACTGTAGGTATATAGCGTGTTGCTAGGTGAGTCTAAAGAGGCCTGTGACTGTTCCATAGTACTGTAGGTATATAGCGTGTTGCTAGGTGAGTCTAAAGAGGCCTGTGACTGCTCCATAGTACTGTAGGAATATAGCGTGTTGCTAGGTGAGTCTAAAGAGGCCTGTGACTGCTCCATAGTGAGTAGTAGTGAGTAGTAGTCCCAGTGTTGCCTGGATATGGTATTGGTGCAGCCTCCCCCAGTATTCTCAGGCTGACTGACAGACAGACTGGACACTGGGCTAATCTGAGGATTAAGGTTCCTGTCTTTAGGAATGTCTACGACTGACCAGGTGTCAACCCAGCTGGAGGTGTGTGTGTGTGTGTGTGTGTGTGTGTGTGTGTGTGTGTGTGTGTGTGTGTGTGTGTGTGTGTGTGTGTGTGTGTCTTAAAAGGGTCGGACCCGGTTGCCCTGCATGACAATAGCAAGTGCTGGGCTTCACAAGAGGGGCCAGTATGCCAAAGTATTACACACATACAGTTTAAGTGTAACTCAATACATTTAATTAGACAACATGTAGGATGAGTGTTGGTTTACCACTCTTGCCACTTTTGTCCTCTCTCACCCCATCCCTCATACTGGAGGCATGGTACTGTTTTCTACCATTTCTATGATGTGTTCTTAACTTTCACTTGTCTCAAGCCCTTACAGATCATTCCCCTATTGCAAAACAATTGCTCATAGATCATGTTGTTTCCTGAGGATCTGTTCCGGAAGTATTCCTCATTTTATTCCTATACGTTTCCACAGACAGTCCTAGTTCCACGTCATTATTAGTAATGGGACTGACACACTGAGCTGGGATCCTAGCCTATCCTTAAGTTTTATTAGCCTATCCTTGAATGACGTATAACACCATGCCTTTATAAAGGCTGTAACGAGGGGTGGGGTGTGGTGGGACAGGAAGTGTGTGTGTGTGGAGTTTAGAGAGAGAGCAGCTGGAGATGTAATCCCATCCCATCTCGTCTCAACAGGTCACACACTGACAAGCTGCAGCAGGCTCAGCCTTTATCTGCCCTGTACTAATTAACACACACCAACAGGGAAATCTGCCTCTCCTTCTCTCTCTCATTCTCACCTTCCTTCTCTTGTTCTCTTGTTCCTTCGTCCCCCCACCCTCTCTTCTCTCCCTCCCTCTCTCTCCGGCCCCAGTCATCCGTCAAGGGGTTAATATATATGAATGTTTTCCACAGCTAGAACATGAGGCTTTGACATGCTTCAGCTAGACTCCACTGCTCTACTGCTCCACTTCTATAGCCAAGCCCATAGATATATGGGCTATCAGGTGTTTATCAAAGCAGATAACAGTGAACTCAACAGTCAGCATTTTATTTCCCAAACCATCATAATGCTGAAGCACGGACCTATCTTTCTATCAGCTCAAACCACCATAATGGCATTAAGGCACAACATACTAACCAATGGGAATAGACAGTAAAACTGTTGGTACATTCGGTATATTCCTATACTCTATTCCTGGCTGGAAGCCCTGATAGAGCCCTAATAGAGTCCTGCTAGGGCCCTGATAGAACTCTGATACAGCCCTGATAGAACCCTGATAGAACCCTGATTCAGCCCTGATAGAACCCTGATTAAGATATAACCATGATAGCACCCGGATAGAGCCCTGATAGAACCCTAATAGAGCCCTGATAGAGCCCCGATAGAACCCTGATACAGCCTTGATAGAGCCCTGATAGAACCCTAATAGAGCCCTGATAGAATCCTGATTCAGCCCCGATAGAGCCCTGATAGAACCCTGATACAACCCTGATAGTACCCTGATAGAGCCCTGATTAAGATATAACCCTGATAGCACCCGGATAGAGCCTTGATAGAGCCCTGATAAAACCCGAATAGAGCCCGGATAGAGCCCTGATATAACCCTGATAGAGCCCTGATAGAGCCCTGATAGAACTCTGATAGAGCCCTGATAGAGCTCTGATAGCGCCCTGATAGAGCTCTGATAAAGCCCTGATAAAACCCTGATAGATGCCTGATAGAGCAGTGTACCTGTGTATTTGTGTTATGTAGCCCTGTCTCTGACCCTAAGCCTAAACAGACACATGTAAAGCACATGTTTATTTGTGACAATGCAAAGTAGAGGGTATTATCTCAACAATATGGCCTAACTCTCACCCTGGCCTGTGCTGGCTGCTGAGTTGAACTCTGCTAACACTGTGAGAGTGAGTATAGATACTACTGGAGCTACCATTGCTACCACTGTTACTGAGCTACAGCTGTGGGATTGAGATGTGCAAAGCTGGCGTCTCACCCCCCTAGTTTCCCTCCCCTCCTCCCTTCCTCCTCTCTCTCTCCAGTGTGTCCCTAGCAGAGCCTAGCAGTGCCGGGGTATCGGGTGTCATTTAAAAGTGCAGTTGTCAGGGCTGGCAGAAAATGGAGCATGACTCTGTTCATCCCACATTGTAGCCTGGTGAAAATGGTCTCCTCTGTCTACTCTCTGGCAGTGTCCCAAATGGCACCATAGTCCCTATAAAGATTTGACCAGGGCCCAAGTAGTGCACTAAATAGGGAATAGGGTGCCATTGGGGACACACTTCTAATTCCTCTGAAAACTGCCTCTGCTTCTGATTTCTGATTTTTGCTCCTCCACAACAGCCCTCTCTGCTCCTCCATAACAGCCCTCTCTGCTCCTCCATAACAGCCCTCTCTGCTCCTCCATAACAGCCCTCTCTGCTCCTCCATAGCAGCCCTCTCTTCTCCTCCATAGCAGCCCTCTCTGCTCCACCATAACAGCCCTCTCTGCTCCTCCATAGCAGCCCTCTCTTCTCCTCCATTGCAGCCCTCTGCTCCTCCATAACAGCCCTCTCTGCTCCTCCATAGCAGCCCTCTCTGCTCCACCATAACAGCCCGCTCTGCTCCTCCATAGCAGCCCTCTCTGCTCCTCCATAGCAGCCCTCTCTGCTCCTCCATAACAGCCCTCTCTGCTCCTCCATAGCAGCCCTCTCTGCTCCTCCATAGCAGCCCTCTCTGCTCCTCCATAGCAGCCCTCTCTGCTCCTCCATAGCAGCCCTTTCTGAGAGTGAATCTCACCTTACACCCTATTTTACAGATAGTGGTGCACTACTGGCCAGAGCACTATTTGGCAGCCCTATGTTGCTCTGGTCTAAAGTAGTGCACTTTATCGGGAACAGGGTGCCATTTGAGACAGATCCACTGTATAACAGTCTTCTGTATTCCTCCATAGCGTCATAGCAGGTCTGTCTACAGCCCCTCTGAGGTAGGTTAATGGACCGCTATTAAGAGCTGTATCTTTGCAGCATTGATTTCTCTTGTGTTGCACCAAATGAATATCTTGATAGATTTCTCTGAGAGAGGTGTGGATGCCAAGTGCCCTGGAAGTTCAGCCATATGTTTTTCACAGCCACGCTACATTACATTATTAATGAAGCTAATGCCACACATCTACCTTGAAGGAATAAGCTCACTTCAACTCAACACGCATATATGTGTATATATATATATATATATATAGTGTAGAAAGAAGCTTGAGCTGTTTCAGAGTCAGACTGACAGCTGCAGAGCCAGACTTGACTTGTAGTGACTGACCTGATCTTCTTTTGATAACATGTCACCAGGCTGGTCTGAATCCAAAATGGCGTCCTAATCCATATAAAGTAAGAGTAGGTAGCCTTGGCTTTTGCGAGTCGGACCTACCAATCTCAGAGTGGACACTAACCACAAAGCCACTGAGTTGGTTATGGGCCCTGTTCAACAGTAGTGCACTACATATGAATAGGTTATCATTTGGGACCCAGTGAGGGGCTTCTCAGTAGTTGTGGTTAGGGTACTTACCTTGGGGTTGTGGTTAGGGTACTTACCTTGGGGCTGTGGTTAGGGTACTTACCTTGGGGTTGTTGTTAGGGTATTTACCTTGGGGTTGTGGTTAGGGTACTTACCTTGGGGTTGTGGTTAGGGTACTTACCTTGGGGTTGTGGTTAGGGTACTTACCTTAGGGTTAGTGCGACGGAGGCTCAGTCTCCTCAGTGGTCGTTCCTCGTCCTGCAGGTCTCTGCAGTATACCTAGCTTTACTATTGTGCCGTTAATTCCATCTTCTCAGACTGTGTTAAACCTATCTGGAGAGCTTGTTTAGTCCCCTGTACAGTATGTAAAGATTACTATAAAATATACTATTCTAAGATTTTACAATATAAGATATCTTATTCTGGAGAGCCTGTATAGGCCTCTGTATGTGATGATGACTATAAAATACAAGATGTTATCTATGATAATTAATGACTTCCTTTCCAGAGAAACTCCTTTCTCAGCAGTTTTCCTGCAGGCTGGAGCAGAGAAGTAGCTTAGCTGTATTACCTGGGGCAACAACTGTCTTCCTACATCTAAAGCAAAGTTAAATAAAGGCTTCCCTTGGTTTCTCTTCCTCCATTGCTCTCCTCTTCCTCTCATCTCAGATTAAGTATTGTAAACGAGGCTCCTTCCTCCATTAGAGCATCAGAGTAATTCACATTATTTCACTTTGTCTCTCGCTCGCTCTCTCCCCCCCCTCTCTCTCTCTCTCTCTCTCTCTCTCTCTCTCTCTCTCTCTCTCGCTCGCTCTCTCTCTCTCCCCCCCTCTCTCTCTCTCTCTCTCTCTCTCTCTCTCACTCTCTCTCTCACTCTGTTGAGTAAGGAGACAAGCTATGAATATGAAGTTTATGATTCAGTAAGGGGAATCGGATTGTGCGTGTGGGTGCACGTGTGCGTGTGTCTGCGCGTGTGCATGTGTGTGAGTGAATGGGGGGGGGGGGGGTTTATTATATCCCATTGTGCTGGGTGTTCTCTCTCAGACTAAGTGGAGTCAGCGAGATGGATACCAGAGTTATTATAGAGGTTTGGCCAGAGACATGGATACCAGAGTTATTATAGAGGTTAGGCCAGAGACATGGACACCAGAGTTATTATAGAGGTTAGGCCAGATAGATGGATACCAGAGTTATTATAGAGGTTAGGCCAGAGAGATGGATACCAGAGTTATAATAGAGGTTAGGCCAGATAGATGGATACCAGAGTTATTATAGAGGTTTGGCCAGAGACATGGATACCAGTGTTATTATACAGGTTAGGCCAGAGACATGGACACCAGAGTTATTATAGAGGTTAGGCCAGATAGATGGATACCAGAGTTATTATAGAGGTTAGGCCAGAGAGATGGATACGAGAGTTATAATAGAGGTTAGGCCAGATAGATGGATACCAGAGTTACCATGGGTCAGATAGATGGATAACAGAGTTATTATAGAGGTTAGACCAGATAGATGGATACCAGAGTTATTATAGAGGTTAGGCCAGATAGATGGATACCAGAGTTACCATGGGTAAGATATATGGATACCAGAGTTATTATAGAGGTTAGGCCAGATATATGGATACCAGAGTTATTATAGAGGTTAGACCAGATAGATGGATAAAAGAGTTACCATGGGTCAGATAGATGGATACCAGAGTTGTTACAGAGGTTAGACCAGATAGATGGATACCAGAGTTATTATAGAGGTTAGACCAGATAGATGGATACCAGAGTTACCATGGGTAAGATAGATGGATACCAGAGTTACCATGGGTCAGATAGATGGATACCAGAGTTATTAAAGAGGTTAGGTCAGATAGATGGATACCAGAGTTATTATAGAGGTTAGGCCAGATAGATGGATACCAGAGTTACCATGGGTCAGATAGATGGATACCAGAGTTATTACAGAGAATAGGTCAGATAGATGGATACCAGAGTTACCATGGGTCAGTTAGATGGATACCAGAGTTATTTCAGAGGTTAGGTCAGATAGATGGATACCAGAGTTATTATAGAGGTTAGACCAGATAGATGGATACCAGAGTTATTATAGAGGTTAGACCAGATAGATGGATAGAGTTATTATAGAGCTTACACCAGATAGATGGATACCAGATTTACCATGGGTCAGATGGTTTGATACCAGAGTTATTATAGAGGTTAGACCAGCTAGATGGATACCAGAGTTATTACAGAGGTTAGACCAGATAGATGGATACCAGAGTTATTATAGAGGTTAGACCAGATAGATGGATACCAAAGTTATTATAGAGGTTAGGTCAGATAGATGGATACCAGAGTTATTATAGAGGTTATGCCAGAGACATGGATACCAGAGTTATTATAGAGGTTAGACCAGATAGATGGATACCAGAGTTATTACAGAGGTTAGGCCAGATAGATGGATACCATAGTTATTATAGAGGTTAGACAAGATAGATGGATACCAGAGTTACCATGGGTCAGATAGATGGATACCAGAGTTATTATAGAGGTCGGACCAGATAGATGGATACCAGAGTTATTACAAAGGTTAGGTCAGATAGATGGATACCAGAGTTAACATGGGTCAGATAGATAGATACCAGAGTTATTATAGAGGTTAGACCAGATAGATGGATACCAGAGTTACCATGGGTCAGATAGATGGATACCAGAGTTATTATAGTTAGACCAGATAGATGGATACCAGAGTTATTATAGAGGTTAGACCAGATAGATGGATACCAGAGTTGTTATAGAGGTTAGACCAGATAGATGGATACCAGAGTTATTACAGAGGTTAGACCAGATAGATGGATACCAGAGTTATTATAGAGGTTAGGCCAGAGACATGAATACCAGAGTTATTACAGAGGTTATACCAGAGACATGTATACCAGAGTTATTATAGAGGTTAGACCAGATAGATGGATACCAAAGTTATTATAGACGTTAGGTCAGATAGATGGATACCAGAGTTATTATAGAGGTTATACCAGAGACATGGATACCAGAGTTATTATAGAGGTTAGACCAGATAGATGGATACCAGAGTTATTATAGAGGTTAGACCAGATATATGGATACCAGAGTTATTACAGAGGTTAGACCAGATAGATGGATACCAGAGTTATTATAGAGGTTAGACCAGATATATGGATACCAGAGTTATTTTAGAGGTTATACCAGAGACATGGATACCAGAGTTATTATAGAGGTTAGACCAGATAGATGGATACCAGAGTTATTATAGAGGTTAGACCAGATATATGGATACCAGAGTTATTACAGAGGTTAGACCAGATAGATGGATACCAGAGTTATTATAGAGGTTAGACCAGATATATGGATACCAGAGTTATTACAGAGGTTAGACCAGATAGATGGATACCAGAGTTATTATAGAGGTTAGACCAGATAGATGGATACCAGATTTATTACAGAGGTTAGACCAGATAGATTGATACCAGAGTTGTTACAGAGGTTAGACCAGATAGATAAATACCATAGTTATTATAGAGGTTAGGCCAGATATATGGATACCAGAGTTATTATAGAGGTTAGGCCAGATATATGGATACCAGAGTTATTATAGAGGTTAGACCAGATAGATGGATACCAGAGTTACCATGGGTCAGATAGATGGATACCAGAGTTATTATAGAGGTTAGACCAAATAGATGGATAGAGTTATTATAGAGGTTAGACCAGATAGATGGATACCAGAGTTGTTATAGAGGTTAGACCAGATAGATGGATACCAGATTTATTACAGAGGTTAGAACAGATAGATTGATACCAGAGTTATTACAGAGGTTAGACCAGATAGATAGATACCATAGTTATTATAGAGGTTAGGCCAGATAGATGGATACCAGAGTTATTATAGAGGTTAGACCAGATAGATGGATACCAGAGTTACCATGGGTCAGATAGATGGATACCAGAGTTATCAGAGAGCTTACACCAGAGAGATGGATACCAGAGTTACCATAGGTCAGATGGTTTGATACCAGAGTTATTATAGAGGTTAGACCAGATAGATGGATACCAGAGTTATTACAGAAGTTAGACCAGATAGATGGATACCAGAGTTATTATAGAGGTTAGGCAAGAGACATGAATACCAGAGTTATTACAGAGGTTAGACCAGCTAGATGGATGCCATAGTTATTATAGAGGTTAGGTCAGATAGATGGATACCAGAGTTATTATAGAGGTTATACCAGAGACATGGATACCAGAGTTATTATAGAGGTTAGACCAGATAGATGGATACCAGAGTTATTATAGAGGTTAGACCAGATAGATTGATACCAGAGTTATTACAGAGGTTAGACCAGATAGATAGATACCAGAGTTATTACAGAGGTTAGACAAGATAGATGGATACCAGAGTTATTATAGAGGTTAGACCAGATAGATTGATACCAGAGTTATTACAGAGGTTAGACCAGATAGATAGATACCATAGTTATTATAGAGGTTAGGCCAGATATATGGATACCAGAGTTATTATAGAGGTTAGACCAGATAGATGGATACCAGAGTTACCATGGGTCAGATAGATGGATACCAGAGTTATTATAGAGGTTAGACCAAATAGATGGATAGAGTTATTATAGAGGTTAGACCAGATAGATGGATACCAGAGTTGTTATAGAGGTTAGACCAGATAGATGGATACCAGATGTATTACAGAGGTTAGACCAGATAGATTGATACCAGAGTTATTACAGAGGTTAGACCAGATAGATAGATACCATAGTTATTATAGAGGTTAGGCCAGATAGATGGATACCAGAGTTATTATAGAGGTTAGACCAGATAGATGGATACCAGAGTTACCATGGGTCAGATAGATGGACACCAGAGTTATCAGAGAGCTTACACCAGATAGATGGATACCAGAGTTACCATAGGTCAGATGGTTTGATACCAGAGTTATTATAGAGGTTAGACCAGATAGATGGATACCAGAGTTATTACAGAAGTTAGACCAGATAGATGGATACCAGAGTTATTATAGAGGTTAGGCAAGAGACATGAATACCAGAGTTATTACAGAGGTTAGACCAGCTAGATGGATACCATAGTTATTATAGAGGTTAGGTCAGATAGATGGATACCAGAGTTATTATAGAGGTTATACCAGAGACATGGATACCAGAGTTATTATAGAGGTTAAACCAGATAGATGGATACCAGAGTTATTATAGAGGTTAGACCATATAGATTGATACCAGAGTTATTACAGAGGTTAGACCAGATAGATAGATACCAGAGTTATTACAGAGGTTAGACCAGATAGATAGATACCATAGTTATTATAGAGGTTAGGCCAGATAGATGGATACCAGAGTTATTATAGAGGTTAGACCAGATAGATGGATACCAGAGTTACCATGGGTCAGATAGATGGACACCAGAGTTATCAGAGAGCTTACACCAGATAGATGGATACCAGAGTTACCATAGGTCAGATGGTTTGATACCAGAGTTATTATAGAGGTTAGACCAGATAGATGGATACCAGAGTTATTACAGAAGTTAGACCAGATAGATGGATACCAGAGTTATTATAGAGGTTAGGCAAGAGACATGAATACCAGAGTTATTACAGAGGTTAGACCAGATATATGGATACCATAGTTATTATAGAGGTTAGGTCAGAGACATGAATACCAGAGTTATTACAGAGGTTAGACCAGCTAGAGGGATACCAGAGTTAATACAGAGGTTAGACCAGATAGATGGATACCAGAGTTATTATAGAGGTTAGACCATATAGATGGATACCAGAGTTATTATAGAGGTTAGACCAGATATATGGATACCAGAGATATTACAGAGGTTAGACCAGATAGATGGATACCAGAGTTATTATAGTGGTTAGACCAGATATATGGATACCAGAGTTATTACAGAGGTTAGACCAGATAGATGGATACCAGAGTTATTATAGATGTTAGACCAGATAGATTGATACCAGAGTTATTACAGAGGTTAGACCAGATAGATAGATACCATAGTTATTATAGAGGTTAGGCCAGATATATGGATACCAGAGTTATTATAGAGGTTTAGACCAGATAGATGGATACCAGAGTTACCATGGGTCAGATAGATGGATACCAGAGTTATTATAGAGGTTAGACCAGATAGATGGATAGAGTTATTATAGAGGTTAGACCAGATAGATGGATACCAGAGTTGTTATAGAGGTTAGACCAGATAGATGGATACCAGATTTATTACAGAGGTTAGACCAGATAGATTGATACCAGAGTTATTACAGAGGTTAGACCAGATAGATAGATACCATAGTTATTATAGAGGTTAGGCCAGATAGATGGATACCAGAGTTATTATAGAGGTTAGACCAGATAGATGGATACCAGAGTTACCATGGGTCAGATAGATGGATACCAGAGTTATCATAGAGCTTACACCAGATAGATGGATACCAGAGTTACCATGGGTCAGATGGTTTGATACCAGAGTTATTATAGAGGTTAGACCAGATAGATGGATACCAGAGTTATTACAGAGTTTAGACCAGATAGATGGATACCAGAGTTATTATAGAGGTTAGGCAAGAGACATGAATACCAGATTTATTACAGAGGTTAGACCAGATAGATTGATACCAGAGTTATTACAGAGGTTAGACCAGATAGATGGATACCAGAGTTATTATAGAGGTTAGACCAGATAGATGGATACCAAAGTTATTATAGAGGTTAGGTCAGATAGATGGATACCAGAGTTATTATAGAGGTTAGACCAGATATATGGATACCAGAGATATTACAGAGGTTAGACCAAATAGATGGATACCAGAGTTATTATAGTTGTTAGACCAGATATATGGATACCAGAGTTATTACAGAGGTTAGACCAGATAGATGGATACCAGAGTTATTATAGAGGTTAGACCAGATAGATTGATACCAGAGTTATTACAGAGGTTAGACCAGATAGATGGATACCAGAGTTATTATAGTGGTTAGACCAGATATATGGATACCAGAGTTATTACAGAGGTTAGACCAGATAGATGGATACCAGAGTTATTATAGAGGTTAGACCAGATAGATTGATACCAGAGTTATTACAGAGGTTAGACCAGATAGATGGATACCAGAGTTATTATAGAGGTTAGGCCAGATATATGGATACCAGAGTTATTATAGAGGTTAGACCAGATAGATGGATACCAGAGTTACCATGGGTCAGATAGATGGATACCAGAGTTATTATAGAGGTTAGACCAGATAGATGAATAGAGTTATTATAGAGGTTAGACCAGATAGATGGATACCAGAGTTGTTATAGAGGTTAGACCAGATAGATGGATACCAGATTTATTACAGAGGTTAGACCAGATAGATTGATACCAGAGTTATTACAGAGGTTAGACCAGATAGATATATACCATAGTTATTATAGAGGTTAGGCCAGATAGATGGATACCAGAGTTATTATAGAGGTTAGACCAGATAGATGGATACCAGAGTTACCATGGGTCAGATAGATGGATACCAGAGTTATCATAGAGCTTACACCAGATAGATGGATACCAGAGTTACCATGGGTCAGATGGTTTGATACCAGAGTTATTATAGAGGTTAGACAAGATAGATGGATACCAGAGTTATTACAGAGGTTAGACCAGATAGATGGATACCAGAATTATTATAGAGGTTAGGCAAGATACATGAATACCAGAGTTATTACAGAGGTTAGACCAGATAGATGGATACCAGAGTTATTACAGAGGTTAGACCAGATAGATGGATACCAGAGTTATTATAGAGGTTAGACCAGATAGATGGATACCAAAGTTATTATAGAGGTTAGGTCAGATAGATGGATACCAGAGTTATTATAGAGGTTATGCCAGAGACATGGATACCAGAGTTATTATAGAGGTTAGACCAGATAGATGGATACCAGAGTTATTATAGAGGTTAGACCAGATATATGGATACCAGAGTTATTACAGAGGTTAGACCAGATAGATAGATACCAGAGTTATTATAGAGGTTAGGCCAGATAGATGGATACCATAGTTATTATAAAGGTTAGACAAGATAGATGGATACCAGAGTTACCATGGGTCAGATAGATGGATACCAGAGTTATTATAGAGGTCGGACCAGATAGATGGATACCAGAGTTATTAGAGAGGTTAAACCAGATAGATATATACCAGAGTTATTACAGAGGTTAGACCAGATAGATAGATACCAATTTTATTATAGAGGTTAGGTCAGATAGATGGATACCAGAGTTATTATAGAGGTTATGCCAGAGACATGGATACCAGAGTTATTATAGAGGTTAGACCAGATAGATGGATACCAGAGTTATTATAGAGGTTAGACCAGATAGATGAATAGAGTTATTATAGAGGTTAGACCAGATAGATGGATACCAGAGTTGTTATAGAGGTTAGACCAGATAGATGGATACCAGATTTATTACAGAGGTTAGACCAGATAGATTGATACCAGAGTTATTACAGAGGTTAGACCAGATAGATATATACCATAGTTATTATAGAGGTTAGGCCAGATAGATGGATACCAGAGTTATTATAGAGGTTAGACCAGATAGATGGATACCAGAGTTACCATGGGTCAGATAGATGGATACCAGAGTTATCATAGAGCTTACACCAGATAGATGGATACCAGAGTTACCATGGGTCAGATGGTTTGATACCAGAGTTATTATAGAGGTTAGACAAGATAGATGGATACCAGAGTTATTACAGAGGTTAGACCAGATAGATGGATACCAGAATTATTATAGAGGTTAGGCAAGATACATGAATACCAGAGTTATTACAGAGGTTAGACCAGATAGATGGATACCAGAGTTATTACAGAGGTTAGACCAGATAGATGGATACCAGAGTTATTATAGAGGTTAGACCAGATAGATGGATACCAAAGTTATTATAGAGGTTAGGTCAGATAGATGGATACCAGAGTTATTATAGAGGTTATGCCAGAGACATGGATACCAGAGTTATTATAGAGGTTAGACCAGATAGATGGATACCAGAGTTATTATAGAGGTTAGACCAGATATATGGATACCAGAGTTATTACAGAGGTTAGACCAGATAGATAGATACCAGAGTTATTATAGAGGTTAGGCCAGATAGATGGATACCATAGTTATTATAAAGGTTAGACAAGATAGATGGATACCAGAGTTACCATGGGTCAGATAGATGGATACCAGAGTTATTATAGAGGTCGGACCAGATAGATGGATACCAGAGTTATTAGAGAGGTTAAACCAGATAGATATATACCAGAGTTATTACAGAGGTTAGACCAGATAGATAGATACCAATTTTATTATAGAGGTTAGGTCAGATAGATGGATACCAGAGTTATTATAGAGGTTATGCCAGAGACATGGATACCAGAGTTATTATAGAGGTTAGACCAGATAGATGGATACCAGAGTTATTATAGAGGTTAGACCAGATATATGGATACCAGAGTTATTACAGAGGTTAGACCAGATAGATAGATACCAGAGTTATTATAGAGGTTAGGCCAGATAGATGGATACCATAGTTATTATAAAGGTTAGACAAGATAGATGGATACCAGAGTTACCATGGGTCAGATAGATGGATACCAGAGTTATTACAGAGGTTAGACCAAATAGATGGATACCAGAGTTATTATAGTTGTTAGACCAGATATATGGATACCAGAGTTATTACAGAGGTTAGACCAGATAGATGGATACCAGAGTTATTATAGAGGTTAGACCAGATAGATTGATACCAGAGTTATTACAGAGGTTAGACCAGATAGATGGATACCAGAGTTATTATAGTGGTTAGACCAGATATATGGATACCAGAGTTATTACAGAGGTTAGACCAGATAGATGGATACCAGAGTTATTATAGAGGTTAGACCAGATAGATTGATACCAGAGTTATTACAGAGGTTAGACCAGATAGATGGATACCAGAGTTATTATAGAGGTTAGGCCAGATATATGGATACCAGAGTTATTATAGAGGTTAGACCAGATAGATGGATACCAGAGTTACCATGGGTCAGATAGATGGATACCAGAGTTATTATAGAGGTTAGACCAGATAGATGAATAGAGTTATTATAGAGGTTAGACCAGATAGATGGATACCAGAGTTGTTATAGAGGTTAGACCAGATAGATGGATACCAGATTTATTACAGAGGTTAGACCAGATAGATTGATACCAGAGTTATTACAGAGGTTAGACCAGATAGATATATACCATAGTTATTATAGAGGTTAGGCCAGATAGATGGATACCAGAGTTATTATAGAGGTTAGACCAGATAGATGGATACCAGAGTTACCATGGGTCAGATAGATGGATACCAGAGTTATCATAGAGCTTACACCAGATAGATGGATACCAGAGTTACCATGGGTCAGATGGTTTGATACCAGAGTTATTATAGAGGTTAGACAAGATAGATGGATACCAGAGTTATTACAGAGGTTAGACCAGATAGATGGATACCAGAATTATTATAGAGGTTAGGCAAGATACATGAATACCAGAGTTATTACAGAGGTTAGACCAGATAGATGGATACCAGAGTTATTACAGAGGTTAGACCAGATAGATGGATACCAGAGTTATTATAGAGGTTAGACCAGATAGATGGATACCAAAGTTATTATAGAGGTTAGGTCAGATAGATGGATACCAGAGTTATTATAGAGGTTATGCCAGAGACATGGATACCAGAGTTATTATAGAGGTTAGACCAGATAGATGGATACCAGAGTTATTATAGAGGTTAGACCAGATATATGGATACCAGAGTTATTACAGAGGTTAGACCAGATAGATAGATACCAGAGTTATTATAGAGGTTAGGCCAGATAGATGGATACCATAGTTATTATAAAGGTTAGACAAGATAGATGGATACCAGAGTTACCATGGGTCAGATAGATGGATACCAGAGTTATTATAGAGGTCGGACCAGATAGATGGATACCAGAGTTATTAGAGAGGTTAAACCAGATAGATATATACCAGAGTTATTACAGAGGTTAGACCAGATAGATAGATACCAATTTTATTATAGAGGTTAGGTCAGATAGATGGATACCAGAGTTATTATAGAGGTTATGCCAGAGACATGGATACCAGAGTTATTATAGAGGTTAGACCAGATAGATGGATACCAGAGTTATTATAGAGGTTAGACCAGATAGATGAATAGAGTTATTATAGAGGTTAGACCAGATAGATGGATACCAGAGTTGTTATAGAGGTTAGACCAGATAGATGGATACCAGATTTATTACAGAGGTTAGACCAGATAGATTGATACCAGAGTTATTACAGAGGTTAGACCAGATAGATATATACCATAGTTATTATAGAGGTTAGGCCAGATAGATGGATACCAGAGTTATTATAGAGGTTAGACCAGATAGATGGATACCAGAGTTACCATGGGTCAGATAGATGGATACCAGAGTTATCATAGAGCTTACACCAGATAGATGGATACCAGAGTTACCATGGGTCAGATGGTTTGATACCAGAGTTATTATAGAGGTTAGACAAGATAGATGGATACCAGAGTTATTACAGAGGTTAGACCAGATAGATGGATACCAGAATTATTATAGAGGTTAGGCAAGATACATGAATACCAGAGTTATTACAGAGGTTAGACCAGATAGATGGATACCAGAGTTATTACAGAGGTTAGACCAGATAGATGGATACCAGAGTTATTATAGAGGTTAGACCAGATAGATGGATACCAAAGTTATTATAGAGGTTAGGTCAGATAGATGGATACCAGAGTTATTATAGAGGTTATGCCAGAGACATGGATACCAGAGTTATTATAGAGGTTAGACCAGATAGATGGATACCAGAGTTATTATAGAGGTTAGACCAGATATATGGATACCAGAGTTATTACAGAGGTTAGACCAGATAGATAGATACCAGAGTTATTATAGAGGTTAGGCCAGATAGATGGATACCATAGTTATTATAAAGGTTAGACAAGATAGATGGATACCAGAGTTACCATGGGTCAGATAGATGGATACCAGAGTTATTATAGAGGTCGGACCAGATAGATGGATACCAGAGTTATTAGAGAGGTTAAACCAGATAGATATATACCAGAGTTATTACAGAGGTTAGACCAGATAGATAGATACCAATTTTATTATAGAGGTTAGGTCAGATAGATGGATACCAGAGTTATTATAGAGGTTATGCCAGAGACATGGATACCAGAGTTATTATAGAGGTTAGACCAGATAGATGGATACCAGAGTTATTATAGAGGTTAGACCAGATATATGGATACCAGAGTTATTACAGAGGTTAGACCAGATAGATAGATACCAGAGTTATTATAGAGGTTAGGCCAGATAGATGGATACCATAGTTATTATAAAGGTTAGACAAGATAGATGGATACCAGAGTTACCATGGGTCAGATAGATGGATACCAGAGTTATTACAGAGGTTAGACCAGATAGATGGATACCAGAGTTATTATAGAGGTTAGGCCAGATATATGGATACCAGAGTTATTATAGAGGTTAGACCAGATAGATGGATACCAGAGTTACCATGGGTCAGACAGATGGATACCAGAGTTATTATAGAGGTTAGACCAGATAGATGGATAGAGTTATGATAGAGGTTAGACAGGATAGATGGATACCAGAGTTGTTATAGAGGTTAGACCAGATAGATGGATACCAGATTTATTACAGAGGTTAGACCAGATAGATTGATACCAGAGTTATTACAGAGGTTAGACCAGATAGATAGATACCATAGTTATTATAGAGGTTAGGCCAGATAGATGGATACCAGAGTTATTATAGAGGTTAGACCAGATAGATGGATACCAGAGTTAACATGGGTCAGATAGATGGATACCAGAGTTATCATAGAGCTTACACCAGATAGATGGATACCAGAGTTACCATGGGTCAAATGGTTTGATACCAGAGTTATTATAGAGGTTAGACCAGATAGATGGATACCAGAGTTATTACAGAGGTTAGACCAGATAGATGGATACCAGAGTTATTATAGAGGTTAGGCAAGAGACATGAATAACAGAGTTATTACAGAGGTTAGACCAGATAGATGGATACCAGAGTTATTACAGAGGTTAGACCAGATAGATGGATACCAGAGTTATTATAGAGGTTAGACCAGATAGATGGATACCAAAGTTATTATAGAGGTTAGGTCAGATAGATGGATACCAGAGTTATTATAGAGGTTATGCCAGAGACATGGATACCAGAGTTATTATAGAGGTTAGACCAGATAGATGGATACCAGAGTTATTATAGAGGTTAGACCAGATATATGGATACCAGAGTTATTACAGAGGTTAGACCAGATAGATAGATACCAGAGTTATTATAGAGGTTAGGCCAGATAGATGGATACCATAGTTATTATAAAGGTTAGACAAGATAGATGGATACCAGAGTTACCATGGGTCAGATAGATGGATACCAGAGTTATTATAGAGGTCGGACCAGATAGATGGATACCAGAGTTATTAGAGAGGTTAAACCAGATAGATATATACCAGAGTTATTACAGAGGTTAGACCAGATAGATAGATACCATAGTTATTATAGAGGTTAGGCCAGATATATGGATACCAGAGTTATTATAGAGGTTAGACCAGATAGATGGATACCAGAGTTACCATGGGTCAGATAGATGGATACCAGAGTTATTACAGAGGTTAGGTCAGATAGATGGATTCCAGAGTTACCATGGGTCAGATAGATAGATACCAGAGTTATTATAGAGGTTAGACCAGATATATGGATACCAGAGTTACCATGGGTCAGATAGATGGATACCAGAGTTATTATAGAGGTTAGACCAGATAGATGGATACCAGAGTTATTATAGAGGTTAGACCAGATAGATAGATACCAAAGTTATTATAGAGGTTAGGCCAGATAGATGGATACCAGAGTTATTATAGAGGTTAGACCAGATAGATGGATACCAGAGTTACCATGGGTAAGATAGATGGATACCAGAGTTACCATGGGTCAGATAGATGGATACCAGAGTTATTATAGAGGTTAGGCCAGAGACATGAATATCAGAGTTATTACAGAGGTTAGACCAGCTAGATGGATACCAGAGTTATTACAGAGGTTAAACCAGATAGATGGATACCAGAGTTATTATAGAGGTTAGACCAGATAGATGGATACCAAAGTTATTATAGAGGTTAGGTCAGATAGATGGATACCAGAGTTATTATAGAGGTTATGCCAGAGACATGGATACCAGAGTTATTATAGAGGTTAGACCAGATAGATGGATACCAGAGTTATTATAGAGGTTAGACCAGATATATGGACACCAGAGTTATTACAGAGGTTAGACCCGATAGATAGATACCAGAGTTATTATAGAGGTTAGGCTAGATAGATGGATACCATAGTTATTATAGAGGTTAGACAAGATAGATGGATACCAGAGTTACCATGGGTCAGATAGATGGATACCAGAGTTATTATAGAGGTCGGACCAGATAGATGGATACCAGAGTTATTATAGAGGTTAGACCAGATAGATGGATAGAGTTATTATAGAGGTTAAACCAGATAGATGGATACCAGAGTCACCATGGGTGAGATATATAGATGGATACCAGAGTTATTATAGAGGTTAGACCAGATCGATGGATACCAGAGTTATTATAGAGGTTAGGCCAGAGACATGGATACCAGAGTTATTATAGAGGTTAGACCAGATAGATGGATACCAGAGTTACCATGGGTCAGATAGATGGATACCAGAGTTACCATGGGTCAGATAGATGGATACGAGAGTAATTATAGAGGTTAGACCAGATAGATGGCTACCAGAGTTATTATAGAGGTTAGACCAGATAGATGGATACCAGAGTTATTATAGAGGTTAGACCAGATAGATGGATACCAGAGTTAGCATTGGTCAGATAGATAGATGGATACCAGAGTTATTATAGAGGTTAGGCCAGAGACATGGATACCAGAGTTATTATAGAGGTTAGACCAGATAGATGGATACCAGAGTTATTATAGAGGTTAGACCAGATAGATGGATACCAGAGTTATTACAGAGTTTAGACCAGATAGATGGATACCAGAGTTACCATGGGTCAGATAGATGGATACCAGAGTTATCATAGAGCTTACACCAGATAGATGGATACCAGAGTTACCATGGGTCAGATGGTTTGATACCAGAGTTATTATAGAGGTTAGACAAGATAGATGGATACCAGAGTTATTACAGAGGTTAGACCAGATAGATGGATACCAGAATTATTATAGAGGTTAGGCAAGATACATGAATACCAGAGTTATTACAGAGGTTAGACCAGATAGATGGATACCAGAGTTATTACAGAGGTTAGACCAGATAGATGGATACCAGAGTTATTATAGAGGTTAGACCAGATAGATGGATACCAAAGTTATTATAGAGGTTAGGTCAGATAGATGGATACCAGAGTTATTATAGAGGTTATGCCAGAGACATGGATACCAGAGTTATTATAGAGGTTAGACCAGATAGATGGATACCAGAGTTATTATAGAGGTTAGACCAGATATATGGATACCAGAGTTATTACAGAGGTTAGACCAGATAGATAGATACCAGAGTTATTATAGAGGTTAGGCCAGATAGATGGAAACCATAGTTATTATAGAGGTTAGGCCAGATAGATGGATACCAGAGTTATTATAGAGGTTAGACCAGATAGATGGATACCAGAGTTACCATGGGTCAGATAGATGGACACCAGAGTTATCAGAGAGCTTACACCAGATAGATGGATACCAGAGTTACCATAGGTCAGATGGTTTGATACCAGAGTTATTATAGAGGTTAGACCAGATAGATGGATACCAGAGTTATTACAGAAGTTAGACCAGATAGATGGATACCAGAGTTATTATAGAGGTTAGGCAAGAGACATGAATACCAGAGTTATTACAGAGGTTAGACCAGATATATGGATACCATAGTTATTATAGAGGTTAGGTCAGAGACATGAATACCAGAGTTATTACAGAGGTTAGACCAGCTAGAGGGATACCAGAGTTAATACAGAGGTTAGACCAGATAGATGGATACCAGAGTTATTATAGAGGTTAGACCATATAGATGGATACCAAAGTTATTATAGAGGTTAGGTCAGATAGATGGATACCAGAGTTATTATAGAGGTTATACCAGAGACATGGATACCAGAGTTATTATAAAGGTTAGACCAGATAGATGGATACCAGAGTTATTATAGAGGTTAGACCAGATATATGGATACCAGAGATATTACAGAGGTTAGACCAGATAGATGGATACCAGAGTTATTATAGTGGTTAGACCAGATATATGGATACCAGAGTTATTACAGAGGTTAGACCAGATAGATGGATACCAGAGTTATTATAGATGTTAGACCAGATAGATTGATACCAGAGTTATTACAGAGGTTAGACCAGATAGATAGATACCATAGTTATTATAGAGGTTAGGCCAGATATATGGATACCAGAGTTATTATAGAGGTTTAGACCAGATAGATGGATACCAGAGTTACCATGGGTCAGATAGATGGATACCAGAGTTATTATAGAGGTTAGACCAGATAGATGGATAGAGTTATTATAGAGGTTAGACCAGATAGATGGATACCAGAGTTGTTATAGAGGTTAGACCAGATAGATGGATACCAGATTTATTACAGAGGTTAGACCAGATAGATTGATACCAGAGTTATTACAGAGGTTAGACCAGATAGATAGATACCATAGTTATTATAGAGGTTAGGCCAGATAGATGGATACCAGAGTTATTATAGAGGTTAGACCAGATAGATGGATACCAGAGTTACCATGGGTCAGATAGATGGATACCAGAGTTATCATAGAGCTTACACCAGATAGATGGATACCAGAGTTACCATGGGTCAGATGGTTTGATACCAGAGTTATTATAGAGGTTAGACCAGATAGATGGATACCAGAGTTATTACAGAGTTTAGACCAGATAGATGGATACCAGAGTTATTATAGAGGTTAGGCAAGAGACATGAATACCAGATTTATTACAGAGGTTAGACCAGATAGATTGATACCAGAGTTATTACAGAGGTTAGACCAGATAGATGGATACCAGAGTTATTATAGAGGTTAGACCAGATAGATGGATACCAAAGTTATTATAGAGGTTAGGTCAGATAGATGGATACCAGAGTTATTATAGAGGTTAGACCAGATATATGGATACCAGAGATATTACAGAGGTTAGACCAAATAGATGGATACCAGAGTTATTATAGTTGTTAGACCAGATATATGGATACCAGAGTTATTACAGAGGTTAGACCAGATAGATGGATACCAGAGTTATTATAGAGGTTAGACCAGATAGATTGATACCAGAGTTATTACAGAGGTTAGACCAGATAGATGGATACCAGAGTTATTATAGTGGTTAGACCAGATATATGGATACCAGAGTTATTACAGAGGTTAGACCAGATAGATGGATACCAGAGTTATTATAGAGGTTAGACCAGATAGATTGATACCAGAGTTATTACAGAGGTTAGACCAGATAGATGGATACCAGAGTTATTATAGAGGTTAGGCCAGATATATGGATACCAGAGTTATTATAGAGGTTAGACCAGATAGATGGATACCAGAGTTACCATGGGTCAGATAGATGGATACCAGAGTTATTATAGAGGTTAGACCAGATAGATGAATAGAGTTATTATAGAGGTTAGACCAGATAGATGGATACCAGAGTTGTTATAGAGGTTAGACCAGATAGATGGATACCAGATTTATTACAGAGGTTAGACCAGATAGATTGATACCAGAGTTATTACAGAGGTTAGACCAGATAGATATATACCATAGTTATTATAGAGGTTAGGCCAGATAGATGGATACCAGAGTTATTATAGAGGTTAGACCAGATAGATGGATACCAGAGTTACCATGGGTCAGATAGATGGATACCAGAGTTATCATAGAGCTTACACCAGATAGATGGATACCAGAGTTACCATGGGTCAGATGGTTTGATACCAGAGTTATTATAGAGGTTAGACAAGATAGATGGATACCAGAGTTATTACAGAGGTTAGACCAGATAGATGGATACCAGAATTATTATAGAGGTTAGGCAAGATACATGAATACCAGAGTTATTACAGAGGTTAGACCAGATAGATGGATACCAGAGTTATTACAGAGGTTAGACCAGATAGATGGATACCAGAGTTATTATAGAGGTTAGACCAGATAGATGGATACCAAAGTTATTATAGAGGTTAGGTCAGATAGATGGATACCAGAGTTATTATAGAGGTTATGCCAGAGACATGGATACCAGAGTTATTATAGAGGTTAGACCAGATAGATGGATACCAGAGTTATTATAGAGGTTAGACCAGATATATGGATACCAGAGTTATTACAGAGGTTAGACCAGATAGATAGATACCAGAGTTATTATAGAGGTTAGGCCAGATAGATGGATACCATAGTTATTATAAAGGTTAGACAAGATAGATGGATACCAGAGTTACCATGGGTCAGATAGATGGATACCAGAGTTATTATAGAGGTCGGACCAGATAGATGGATACCAGAGTTATTAGAGAGGTTAAACCAGATAGATATATACCAGAGTTATTACAGAGGTTAGACCAGATAGATAGATACCAATTTTATTATAGAGGTTAGGTCAGATAGATGGATACCAGAGTTATTATAGAGGTTATGCCAGAGACATGGATACCAGAGTTATTATAGAGGTTAGACCAGATAGATGGATACCAGAGTTATTATAGAGGTTAGACCAGATATATGGATACCAGAGTTATTACAGAGGTTAGACCAGATAGATAGATACCAGAGTTATTATAGAGGTTAGGCCAGATAGATGGATACCATAGTTATTATAAAGGTTAGACAAGATAGATGGATACCAGAGTTACCATGGGTCAGATAGATGGATACCAGAGTTATTACAGAGGTTAGACCAGATAGATGGATACCAGAGTTATTATAGAGGTTAGGCCAGATATATGGATACCAGAGTTATTATAGAGGTTAGACCAGATAGATGGATACCAGAGTTACCATGGGTCAGACAGATGGATACCAGAGTTATTATAGAGGTTAGACCAGATAGATGGATAGAGTTATGATAGAGGTTAGACAGGATAGATGGATACCAGAGTTGTTATAGAGGTTAGACCAGATAGATGGATACCAGATTTATTACAGAGGTTAGACCAGATAGATTGATACCAGAGTTATTACAGAGGTTAGACCAGATAGATAGATACCATAGTTATTATAGAGGTTAGGCCAGATAGATGGATACCAGAGTTATTATAGAGGTTAGACCAGATAGATGGATACCAGAGTTAACATGGGTCAGATAGATGGATACCAGAGTTATCATAGAGCTTACACCAGATAGATGGATACCAGAGTTACCATGGGTCAAATGGTTTGATACCAGAGTTATTATAGAGGTTAGACCAGATAGATGGATACCAGAGTTATTACAGAGGTTAGACCAGATAGATGGATACCAGAGTTATTATAGAGGTTAGGCAAGAGACATGAATAACAGAGTTATTACAGAGGTTAGACCAGATAGATGGATACCAGAGTTATTACAGAGGTTAGACCAGATAGATGGATACCAGAGTTATTATAGAGGTTAGACCAGATAGATGGATACCAAAGTTATTATAGAGGTTAGGTCAGATAGATGGATACCAGAGTTATTATAGAGGTTATGCCAGAGACATGGATACCAGAGTTATTATAGAGGTTAGACCAGATAGATGGATACCAGAGTTATTATAGAGGTTAGACCAGATATATGGATACCAGAGTTATTACAGAGGTTAGACCAGATAGATAGATACCAGAGTTATTATAGAGGTTAGGCCAGATAGATGGATACCATAGTTATTATAAAGGTTAGACAAGATAGATGGATACCAGAGTTACCATGGGTCAGATAGATGGATACCAGAGTTATTATAGAGGTCGGACCAGATAGATGGATACCAGAGTTATTAGAGAGGTTAAACCAGATAGATATATACCAGAGTTATTATAGAGGTTAGACCAGATAGATAGATACCATAGTTATTATAGAGGTTAGGCCAGATATATGGATACCAGAGTTATTATAGAGGTTAGACCAGATAGATGGATACCAGAGTTACCATGGGTCAGATAGATGGATACCAGAGTTACCATGGGTCAGATAGATGGATACCAGAGTTATTACAGAGGTTAGGTCAGATAGATGGATTCCAGAGTTACCATGGGTCAGATAGATAGATACCAGAGTTATTATAGAGGTTAGACCAGATATATGGATACCAGAGTTACCATGGGTCAGATAGATGGATACCAGAGTTATTATAGAGGTTAGACCAGATAGATGGATACCAGAGTTATTATAGAGGTTAGACCAGATAGATAGATACCAAAGTTATTATAGAGGTTAGGCCAGATAGATGGATACCAGAGTTATTATAGAGGTTAGACCAGATAGATGGATACCAGAGTTACCATGGGTAAGATAGATGGATACCAGAGTTACCATGGGTCAGATAGATGGATACCAGAGTTATTATAGAGGTTAGGCCAGAGACATGAATATCAGAGTTATTACAGAGGTTAGACCAGCTAGATGGATACCAGAGTTATTACAGAGGTTAAACCAGATAGATGGATACCAGAGTTATTATAGAGGTTAGACCAGATAGATGGATACCAAAGTTATTATAGAGGTTAGGTCAGATAGATGGATACCAGAGTTATTATAGAGGTTATGCCAGAGACATGGATACCAGAGTTATTATAGAGGTTAGACCAGATAGATGGATACCAGAGTTATTATAGAGGTTAGACCAGATATATGGACACCAGAGTTATTACAGAGGTTAGACCCGATAGATAGATACCAGAGTTATTATAGAGGTTAGGCTAGATAGATGGATACCATAGTTATTATAGAGGTTAGACAAGATAGATGGATACCAGAGTTACCATGGGTCAGATAGATGGATACCAGAGTTATTATAGAGGTCGGACCAGATAGATGGATACCAGAGTTATTATAGAGGTTAGACCAGATAGATGGATAGAGTTATTATAGAGGTTAAACCAGATAGATGGATACCAGAGTCACCATGGGTGAGATATATAGATGGATACCAGAGTTATTATAGAGGTTAGACCAGATCGATGGATACCAGAGTTATTATAGAGGTTAGGCCAGAGACATGGATACCAGAGTTATTATAGAGGTTAGACCAGATAGATGGATACCAGAGTTACCATGGGTCAGATAGATGGATACCAGAGTTACCATGGGTCAGATAGATGGATACGAGAGTAATTATAGAGGTTAGACCAGATAGATGGCTACCAGAGTTATTATAGAGGTTAGACCAGATAGATGGATACCAGAGTTATTATAGAGGTTAGACCAGATAGATGGATACCAGAGTTAGCATTGGTCAGATAGATAGATGGATACCAGAGTTATTATAGAGGTTAGGCCAGAGACATGGATACCAGAGTTATTATAGAGGTTAGACCAGATAGATGGATACCAGAGTTATTATAGAGGTTAGACCAGATAGATGGATACCAGAGTTATTACAGAGTTTAGACCAGATAGATGGATACCAGAGTTACCATGGGTCAGATAGATGGATACCAGAGTTATCATAGAGCTTACACCAGATAGATGGATACCAGAGGTACCATGGGTCAGATGGTTTGATACCAGAGTTATTATAGAGGTTAGACAAGATAGATGGATACCAGAGTTATTACAGAGGTTAGACCAGATAGATGGATACCAGAATTATTATAGAGGTTAGGCAAGATACATGAATACCAGAGTTATTACAGAGGTTAGACCAGATAGATGGATACCAGAGTTATTACAGAGGTTAGACCAGATAGATGGATACCAGAGTTATTATAGAGGTTAGACCAGATAGATGGATACCAAAGTTATTATAGAGGTTAGGTCAGATAGATGGATACCAGAGTTATTATAGAGGTTATGCCAGAGACATGGATACCAGAGTTATTATAGAGGTTAGACCAGATAGATGGATACCAGAGTTATTATAGAGGTTAGACCAGATATATGGATACCAGAGTTATTACAGAGGTTAGACCAGATAGATAGATACCAGAGTTATTATAGAGGTTAGGCCAGATAGATGGAAACCATAGTTATTATAAAGGTTAGACAAGATAGATGGATACCAGAGTTACCATGGGTCAGATAGATGGATACCAGAGTTATTATAGAGGTCGGACCAGATAGATGGATACCAGAGTTATTAGAGAGGTTAAACCAGATAGATATATACCAGAGTTATTACAGAGGTTAGACCAGATAGATAGATACCAATTTTATTATAGAGGTTAGGTCAGATAGATGGATACCAGAGTTATTATAGAGGTTATGCCAGAGACATGGATACCAGAGTTATTATAGAGGTTAGACCAGATAGATGGATACCAGAGTTATTATAGAGGTTAGACCAGATATATGGATACCAGAGTTATTACAGAGGTTAGACCAGATAGATAGATACCAGAGTTATTATAGAGGTTAGGCCAGATAGATGGATACCATAGTTATTATAAAGGTTAGACAAGATAGATGGATACCAGAGTTACCATGGGTCAGATAGATGGATACCAGAGTTATTACAGAGGTTAGACCAGATAGATGGATACCAGAGTTATTATAGAGGTTAGGCCAGATATATGGATACCAGAGTTATTATAGAGGTTAGACCAGATAGATGGATACCAGAGTTACCATGGGTCAGATAGATGGATACCAGAGTTATTATAGAGGTTAGACCAGATAGATGGATAGAGTTATTATAGAGGTTAGACAGGATAGATGGATACCAGAGTTGTTATAGAGGTTAGACCAGATAGATGGATACCAGATTTATTACAGAGGTTAGACCAGATAGATTGATACCAGAGTTATTACAGAGGTTAGACCAGATAGATAGATACCATAGTTATTATAGAGGTTAGGCCAGATAGATGGATACCAGAGTTATTATAGAGGTTAGACCAGATAGATGGATACCAGAGTTACCATGGGTCAGATAGATGGATACCAGAGTTATCATAGAGCTTACACCAGATAGATGGATACCAGAGTTACCATGGGTCAAATGGTTTGATACCAGAGTTATTATAGAGGTTAGACCAGATAGATGGATACCAGAGTTATTACAGAGGTTAGACCAGATAGATGGATACCAGAGTTATTATAGAGGTTAGGCAAGAGACATGAATAACAGAGTTATTACAGAGGTTAGACCAGATAGATGGATACCAGAGTTATTACAGAGGTTAGACCAGATAGATGGATACCAGAGTTATTATAGAGGTTAGACCAGATAGATGGATACCAAAGTTATTATAGAGGTTAGGTCAGATAGATGGATACCAGAGTTATTATAGAGGTTATGCCAGAGACATGGATACCAGAGTTATTATAGAGGTTAGACCAGATAGATGGATACCAGAGTTATTATAGAGGTTAGACCAGATATATGGATACCAGAGTTATTACAGAGGTTAGACCAGATAGATAGATACCAGAGTTATTATAGAGGTTAGGCCAGATAGATGGATACCATAGTTATTATAAAGGTTAGACAAGATAGATGGATACCAGAGTTACCATGGGTCAGATAGATGGATACCAGAGTTATTATAGAGGTCGGACCAGATAGATGGATACCAGAGTTATTAGAGAGGTTAAACCAGATAGATATATACCAGAGTTATTACAGAGGTTAGACCAGATAGATAGATACCATAGTTATTATAGAGGTTAGGCCAGATATATGGATACCAGAGTTATTATAGAGGTTAGACCAGATAGATGGATACCAGAGTTACCATGGGTCAGATAGATGGATACCAGAGTTACCATGGGTCAGATAGATGGATACCAGAGTTATTACAGAGGTTAGGTCAGATAGATGGATTCCAGAGTTACCATGGGTCAGATAGATAGATACCAGAGTTATTATAGAGGTTAGACCAGATATATGGATACCAGAGTTACCATGGGTCAGATAGATGGATACCAGAGTTATTATAGAGGTCGGACCAGATAGATGGATACCAGAGTTATTAGAGAGGTTAAACCAGATAGATATATACCAGAGTTATTACAGAGGTTAGACCAGATAGATAGATACCATAGTTATTATAGAGGTTAGGCCAGATATATGGATACCAGAGTTATTATAGAGGTTAGACCAGATAGATGGATACCAGAGTTACCATGGGTCAGATAGATGGATACCAGAGTTACCATGGGTCAGATAGATGGATACCAGAGTTATTACAGAGGTTAGGTCAGATAGATGGATTCCAGAGTTACCATGGGTCAGATAGATAGATACCAGAGTTATTATAGAGGTTAGACCAGATATATGGATACCAGAGTTACCATGGGTCAGATAGATGGATACCAGAGTTATTATAGAGGTTAGACCAGATAGATGGATACCAGAGTTATTATAGAGGTTAGACCAGATAGATAGATACCAAAGTTATTATAGAGGTTAGGCCAGATAGATGGATACCAGAGTTATTATAGAGGTTAGACCAGATAGATGGATACCAGAGTTACCATGGGTCAGATAGATGGATACCAGAGTTACCATGGGTCAGATAGATGGATACCAGAGTTATTATAGAGGTTAGGCCAGAGACATGAATATCAGAGTTATTACAGAGGTTAGACCAGCTAGATGGATACCAGAGTTATTACAGAGGTTAAACCAGATAGATGGATACCAGAGTTATTATAGAGGTTAGACCAGATAGATGGATACCAAAGTTATTATAGAGGTTAGGTCAGATAGATGGATACCAGAGTTATTATAGAGGTTATGCCAGAGACATGGATACCAGAGTTATTATAGAGGTTAGACCAGATAGATGGATACCAGAGTTATTATAGAGGTTAGACCAGATATATGGACACCAGAGTTATTACAGTGGTTAGACCCGATAGATAGATACCAGAGTTATTATAGAGGTTAGGCTAGATAGATGGATACCATAGTTATTATAGAGGTTAGACAAGATAGATGGATACCAGAGTTACCATGGGTCAGATAGATGGATACCAGAGTTATTATAGAGGTCGGACCAGATAGATGGATACCAGAGTTATTATAGAGGTTAGACCAGATAGATGGATAGAGTTATTATAGAGGTTAAACCAGATAGATGGATACCAGAGTCACCATGGGTGAGATATATAGATGGATACCAGAGTTATTATAGAGGTTAGACCAGATCGATGGATACCAGAGTTATTATAGAGGTTAGGCCAGAGACATGGATACCAGAGTTATTATAGAGGTTAGACCAGATAGATGGATACCAGAGTTACCATGGGTCAGATAGATGGATACCAGAGTTACCATGGGTCAGATAGATGGATACGAGAGTAATTATAGAGGTTAGACCAGATAGATGGCTACCAGAGTTATTATAGAGGTTAGACCAGATAGATGGATACCAGAGTTATTACAGAGGTTAGACCAGATAGATAGATACCAGAGTTATTATAGAGGTTAGGCCAGATAGATGGAAACCATAGTTATTATAGAGGTTAGACCAGATAGATGGATACCAGAGTTAGCATTGGTCAGATAGATAGATGGATACCAGAGTTATTATAGAGGTTAGGCCAGAGACATGGATACCAGAGTTATTATAGAGGTTAGACCAGATAGATGGATACCAGAGTTATTATAGAGGTTAGACCAGATAGATGGATACCAGAGTTATTACAGAGTTTAGACCAGATAGATGGATACCAGAGTTACCATGGGTCAGATAGATGGATACCAGAGTTATCATAGAGCTTACACAAGATAGATGGATACCAGAGTTACCATGGGTCAGATGGTTTGATACCAGAGTTATTATAGAGGTTAGACAAGATAGATGGATACCAGAGTTATTACAGAGGTTAGACCAGATAGATGGATACCAGAATTATTATAGAGGTTAGGCAAGATACATGAATACCAGAGTTATTACAGAGGTTAGACCAGATAGATGGATACCAGAGTTATTACAGAGGTTAGACCAGATAGATGGATACCAGAGTTATTATAGAGGTTAGACCAGATAGATGGATACCAAAGTTATTATAGAGGTTAGGTCAGATAGATGGATACCAGAGTTATTATAGAGGTTATGCCAGAGACATGGATACCAGAGTTATTATAGAGGTTAGACCAGATAGATGGATACCAGAGTTATTATAGAGGTTAGACCAGATATATGGATACCATAGTTATTATAAAGGTTAGACAAGATAGATGGATACCAGAGTTACCATGGGTCAGATAGATGGATACCAGAGTTATTATAGAGGTCGGACCAGATAGATGGATACCAGAGTTATTAGAGAGGTTAAACCAGATAGATATATACCAGAGTTATTACAGAGGTTAGACCAGATAGATAGATACCAATTTTATTATAGAGGTTAGGTCAGATAGATGGATACCAGAGTTATTATAGAGGTTATGCCAGAGACATGGATACCAGAGTTATTATAGAGGTTAGACCAGATAGATGGATACCAGAGTTATTATAGAGGTTAGACCAGATATATGGATACCAGAGTTATTACAGAGGTTAGACCAGATAGATAGATACCAGAGTTATTATAGAGGTTAGGCCAGATAGATGGATACCATAGTTATTATAAAGGTTAGACAAGATAGATGGATACCAGAGTTACCATGGGTCAGATAGATGGATACCAGAGTTATTACAGAGGTTAGACCAGATAGATGGATACCAGAGTTATTATAGAGGTTAGGCCAGATATATGGATACCAGAGTTATTATAGAGGTTAGACCAGATAGATGGATACCAGAGTTACCATGGGTCAGATAGATGGATACCAGAGTTATTATAGAGGTTAGACCAGATAGATGGATAGAGTTATTATAGAGGTTAGACAGGATAGATGGATACCAGAGTTGTTATAGAGGTTAGACCAGATAGATGGATACCAGATTTATTACAGAGGTTAGACCAGATAGATTGATACCAGAGTTATTACAGAGGTTAGACCAGATAGATAGATACCATAGTTATTATAGAGGTTAGGCCAGATAGATGGATACCAGAGTTATTATAGAGGTTAGACCAGATAGATGGATACCAGAGTTACCATGGGTCAGATAGATGGATACCAGAGTTATCATAGAGCTTACACCAGATAGATGGATACCTGAGTTACCATGGGTCAAATGGTTTGATACCAGAGTTATTATAGAGGTTAGACCAGATAGATGGATACCAGAGTTATTACAGAGGTTAGACCAGATAGATGGATACCAGAGTTATTATAGAGGTTAGGCAAGAGACATGAATAACAGAGTTATTACAGAGGTTAGACCAGATAGATGGATACCAGAGTTATTACAGAGGTTAGACCAGATAGATGGATACCAGAGTTATTATAGAGGTTAGACCAGATAGATGGATACCAAAGTTATTATAGAGGTTAGGTCAGATAGATGGATACCAGAGTTATTATAGAGGTTATGCCAGAGACATGGATACCAGAGTTATTATAGAGGTTAGACCAGATAGATGGATACCAGAGTTATTATAGAGGTTAGACCAGATATATGGATACCAGAGTTATTACAGAGGTTAGACCAGATAGATAGATACCAGAGTTATTATAGAGGTTAGGCCAGATAGATGGATACCATAGTTATTATAAAGGTTAGACAAGATAGATGGATACCAGAGTTACCATGGGTCAGATAGATGGATACCAGAGTTATTATAGAGGTCGGACCAGATAGATGGATACCAGAGTTATTAGAGAGGTTAAACCAGATAGATATATACCAGAGTTATTACAGAGGTTAGACCAGATAGATAGATACCATAGTTATTATAGAGGTTAGGCCAGATATATGGATACCAGAGTTATTATAGAGGTTAGACCAGATAGATGGATACCAGAGTTACCATGGGTCAGATAGATGGATACCAGAGTTACCATGGGTCAGATAGATGGATACCAGAGTTATTACAGAGGTTAGGTCAGATAGATGGATTCCAGAGTTACCATGGGTCGGATAGATAGATACCAGAGTTATTATAGAGGTTAGACCAGATATATGGATACCAGAGTTACCATGGGTCAGATAGATGGATACCAGAGTTATTATAGAGGTTAGACCAGATAGATGGATACCAGAGTTATTATAGAGGTTAGACCAGATAGATAGATACCAAAGTTATTATAGAGGTTAGGCCAGATAGATGGATACCAGAGTTATTATAGAGGTTAGACCAGATAGATGGATACCAGAGTTACCATGGGTCAGATAGATGGATACCAGAGTTACCATGGGTCAGATAGATGGATACCAGAGTTATTATAGAGGTTAGGCCAGATAGATAGATACCAGAGTTATTATAGAGGTTAGGCCAGATAGATGGATACCATAGTTATTATAAAGGTTAGACAAGATAGATGGATACCAGAGTTACCATGGGTCAGATAGATGGATACCAGAGTTATTACAGAGGTTAGACCAGATAGATGGATACCAGAGTTATTATAGAGGTTAGGCCAGATATATGGATACCAGAGTTATTATAGAGGTTAGACCAGATAGATGGATACCAGAGTTACCATGGGTCAGATAGATGGATACCAGAGTTATTATAGAGGTTAGACCAGATAGATGGATAGAGTTATTATAGAGGTTAGACAGGATAGATGGATACCAGAGTTGTTATAGAGGTTAGACCAGATAGATGGATACCAGAGTTATTATAGAGGTTATGCCAGAGACATGGATACCAGAGTTATTATAGAGGTTAGACCAGATAGATGGATACCAGAGTTATTATAGAGGTTAGACCAGATATATGGATACCAGAGTTATTACAGAGGTTAGACCAGATAGATAGATACCAGAGTTATTATAGAGGTTAGGCCAGATAGATGGATACCACAGTTATTATAAAGGTTAGACAAGATAGATGGATACCAGAGTTACCATGGGTCAGATAGATGGATACCAGAGTTATTATAGAGGTCGGACCAGATAGATGGATACCAGAGTTATTAGAGAGGTTAAACCAGATAGATATATACCAGAGTTATTACAGAGGTTAGACCAGATAGATAGATACCATAGTTATTATAGAGGTTAGGCCAGATATATGGATACCAGAGTTATTATAGAGGTTAGACCAGATAGATGGATACCAGAGTTACCATGGGTCAGATAGATGGATACCAGAGTTACCATGGGTCAGATAGATGGATACCAGAGTTATTACAGAGGTTAGGTCAGATAGATGGATTCCAGAGTTACCATGGGTCGGATAGATAGATACCAGAGTTATTATAGAGGTTAGACCAGATATATGGATACCAGAGTTACCATGGGTCAGATAGATGGATACCAGAGTTATTATAGAGGTTAGACCAGATAGATGGATACCAGAGTTATTATAGAGGTTAGACCAGATAGATAGATACCAAAGTTATTATAGAGGTTAGGCCAGATAGATGGATACCAGAGTTATTATAGAGGTTAGACCAGATAGATGGATACCAGAGTTACCATGGGTCAGATAGATGGATACCAGAGTTACCATGGGTCAGATAGATGGATACCAGAGTTATTATAGAGGTTAGGCCAGATAGATAGATACCAGAGTTATTATAGAGGTTAGGCCAGATAGATGGATACCATAGTTATTATAAAGGTTAGACAAGATAGATGGATACCAGAGTTACCATGGGTCAGATAGATGGATACCAGAGTTATTACAGAGGTTAGACCAGATAGATGGATACCAGAGTTATTATAGAGGTTAGGCCAGATATATGGATACCAGAGTTATTATAGAGGTTAGACCAGATAGATGGATACCAGAGTTACCATGGGTCAGATAGATGGATACCAGAGTTATTATAGAGGTTAGACCAGATAGATGGATAGAGTTATTATAGAGGTTAGACAGGATAGATGGATACCAGAGTTGTTATAGAGGTTAGACCAGATAGATGGATACCAGAGTTATTATAGAGGTTAGACCAGATAGATGGATAGAGTTATTATAGAGGTTAGACAGGATAGATGGATACCAGAGTTGTTATAGAGGTTAGACCAGATAGATGGATACCAGATTTATTACAGAGGTTAGACCAGATAGATTGATACCAGAGTTATTACAGAGGTTAGACCAGATAGATAGATACCATAGTTATTATAGAGGTTAGGCCAGATAGATGGATACCAGAGTTATTATAGAGGTTAGACCAGATAGATGGATACCAGAGTTACCATGGGTCAGATAGATGGATACCAGAGTTATCATAGAGCTTACACCAGATAGATGGATACCTGAGTTACCATGGGTCAAATGGTTTGATACCAGAGTTATTATAGAGGTTAGACCAGATAGATGGATACCAGAGTTATTACAGAGGTTAGACCAGATAGATGGATACCAGAGTTATTATAGAGGTTAGGCAAGAGACATGAATAACAGAGTTATTACAGAGGTTAGACCAGATAGATGGATACCAGAGTTATTACAGAGGTTAGACCAGATAGATGGATACCAGAGTTATTATAGAGGTTAGACCAGATAGATGGATACCAAAGTTATTATAGAGGTTAGGTCAGATAGATGGATACCAGAGTTATTATAGAGGTTATGCCAGAGACATGGATACCAGAGTTATTATAGAGGTTAGACCAGATAGATGGATACCAGAGTTATTATAGAGGTTAGACCAGATATATGGATACCAGAGTTATTACAGAGGTTAGACCAGATAGATAGATACCAGAGTTATTATAGAGGTTAGGCCAGATAGATGGATACCATAGTTATTATAAAGGTTAGACAAGATAGATGGATACCAGAGTTACCATGGGTCAGATAGATGGATACCAGAGTTATTATAGAGGTCGGACCAGATAGATGGATACCAGAGTTATTAGAGAGGTTAAACCAGATAGATATATACCAGAGTTATTACAGAGGTTAGACCAGATAGATAGATACCATAGTTATTATAGAGGTTAGGCCAGATATATGGATACCAGAGTTATTATAGAGGTTAGACCAGATAGATGGATACCAGAGTTACCATGGGTCAGATAGATGGATACCAGAGTTACCATGGGTCAGATAGATGGATACCAGAGTTATTACAGAGGTTAGGTCAGATAGATGGATTCCAGAGTTACCATGGGTCGGATAGATAGATACCAGAGTTATTATAGAGGTTAGACCAGATATATGGATACCAGAGTTACCATGGGTCAGATAGATGGATACCAGAGTTATTATAGAGGTTAGACCAGATAGATGGATACCAGAGTTATTATAGAGGTTAGACCAGATAGATAGATACCAAAGTTATTATAGAGGTTAGGCCAGATAGATGGATACCAGAGTTATTATAGAGGTTAGACCAGATAGATGGATACCAGAGTTACCATGGGTCAGATAGATGGATACCAGAGTTACCATGGGTCAGATAGATGGATACCAGAGTTATTATAGAGGTTAGGCCAGATAGATAGATACCAGAGTTATTATAGAGGTTAGGCCAGATAGATGGATACCATAGTTATTATAAAGGTTAGACAAGATAGATGGATACCAGAGTTACCATGGGTCAGATAGATGGATACCAGAGTTATTACAGAGGTTAGACCAGATAGATGGATACCAGAGTTATTATAGAGGTTAGGCCAGATATATGGATACCAGAGTTATTATAGAGGTTAGACCAGATAGATGGATACCAGAGTTACCATGGGTCAGATAGATGGATACCAGAGTTATTATAGAGGTTAGACCAGATAGATGGATAGAGTTATTATAGAGGTTAGACAGGATAGATGGATACCAGAGTTGTTATAGAGGTTAGACCAGATAGATGGATACCAGATTTATTACAGAGGTTAGACCAGATAGATTGATACCAGAGTTATTACAGAGGTTAGACCAGATAGATAGATACCATAGTTATTATAGAGGTTAGGCCAGATAGATGGATACCAGAGTTATTATAGAGGTTAGACCAGATAGATGGATACCAGAGTTACCATGGGTCAGATAGATGGATACCAGAGTTATCATAGAGCTTACACCAGATAGATGGATACCAGAGTTACCATGGGTCAAATGGTTTGATACCAGAGTTATTATAGAGGTTAGACCAGATAGATGGATACCAGAGTTATTACAGAGGTTAGACCAGATAGATGGATACCAGAGTTATTATAGAGGTTAGGCAAGAGACATGAATAACAGAGTTATTACAGAGGTTAGACCAGATAGATGGATACCAGAGTTATTACAGAGGTTAGACCAGATAGATGGATACCAGAGTTATTATAGAGGTTAGACCAGATAGATGGATACCAAAGTTATTATAGAGGTTAGGTCAGATAGATGGATACCAGAGTTATTATAGAGGTTATGCCAGAGACATGGATACCAGAGTTATTATAGAGGTTAGACCAGATAGATGGATACCAGAGTTATTATAGAGGTTAGACCAGATATATGGATACCAGAGTTATTACAGAGGTTAGACCAGATAGATAGATACCAGAGTTATTATAGAGGTTAGGCCAGATAGATGGATACCATAGTTATTATAAAGGTTAGACAAGATAGATGGATACCAGAGTTACCATGGGTCAGATAGATGGATACCAGAGTTATTATAGAGGTCGGACCAGATAGATGGATACCAGAGTTATTAGAGAGGTTAAACCAGATAGATATATACCAGAGTTATTACAGAGGTTAGACCAGATAGATAGATACCATAGTTATTATAGAGGTTAGGCCAGATATATGGATACCAGAGTTATTATAGAGGTTAGACCAGATAGATGGATACCAGAGTTACCATGGGTCAGATAGATGGATACCAGAGTTACCATGGGTCAGATAGATGGATACCAGAGTTATTACAGAGGTTAGGTCAGATAGATGGATTCCAGAGTTACCATGGGTCGGATAGATAGATACCAGAGTTATTATAGAGGTTAGACCAGATATATGGATACCAGAGTTACCATGGGTCAGATAGATGGATACCAGAGTTATTATAGAGGTTAGACCAGATAGATGGATACCAGAGTTATTATAGAGGTTAGACCAGATAGATAGATACCAAAGTTATTATAGAGGTTAGGCCAGATAGATGGATACCAGAGTTATTATAGAGGTTAGACCAGATAGATGGATACCAGAGTTACCATGGGTCAGATAGATGGATACCAGAGTTACCATGGGTCAGATAGATGGATACCAGAGTTATTATAGAGGTTAGGCCAGAGACATGAATATCAGAGTTATTACAGAGGTTAGACCAGCTAGATGGATACCAGAGTTATTACAGAGGTTAAACCAGATAGATGGATACCAGAGTTATTATAGAGGTTAGACCAGATAGATGGATACCAAAGTTATTATAGAGGTTAGGTCAGATAGATGGATACCAGAGTTATTATAGAGGTTATGCCAGAGACATGGATACCAGAGTTATTATAGAGGTTAGACCAGATAGATGGATACCAGAGTTATTATAGAGGTTAGACCAGATATATGGACACCAGAGTTATTACAGAGGTTAGACCCGATAGATAGATACCAGAGTTATTATAGAGGTTAGGCTAGATAGATGGATACCATAGTTATTATAGAGGTTAGACAAGATAGATGGATACCAGAGTTACCATGGGTCAGATAGATGGATACCAGAGTTATTATAGAGGTCGGACCAGATAGATGGATACCAGAGTTATTATAGAGGTTAGACCAGATAGATGGATAGAGTTATTATAGAGGTTAAACCAGATAGATGGATACCAGAGTCACCATGGGTGAGATATATAGATGGATACCAGAGTTATTATAGAGGTTAGACCAGATCGATGGATACCAGAGTTATTATAGAGGTTAGGCCAGAGACATGGATACCAGAGTTATTATAGAGGTTAGACCAGATAGATGGATACCAGAGTTACCATGGGTCAGATAGATGGATACCAGAGTTACCATGGGTCAGATAGATGGATACGAGAGTAATTATAGAGGTTAGACCAGATAGATGGCTACCAGAGTTATTATAGAGGTTAGACCAGATAGATGGATACCAGAGTTATTACAGAGGTTAGACCAGATAGATAGATACCAGAGTTATTATAGAGGTTAGGCCAGATAGATGGAAACCATAGTTATTATAGAGGTTAGACCAGATAGATGGATACCAGAGTTAGCATTGGTCAGATAGATAGATGGATACCAGAGTTATTATAGAGGTTAGGCCAGAGACATGGATACCAGAGTTATTATAGAGGTTAGACCAGATAGATGGATACCAGAGTTATTATAGAGGTTAGACCAGATAGATGGATACCAGAGTTATTACAGAGTTTAGACCAGATAGATGGATACCAGAGTTATTATAGAGGTTAGACCAGATATATGGATACCAGAGTTATTACAGAGGTTAGACCAGATACATGGATACCAGAGTTACCATGGGTCAGATAGATGGATACCAGAGTTATTATAGAGGTCGGACCAGATAGATGGATACCAGAGTTATTATAGAGGTAAGACCAGATAGATGGATACCAGAGTTATTACAGAGGTTAGACCAGATAGATAGATACCAGAGTTATTATAGAGGTTAGGCCAGATAGATGGATACCATAGTTATTATAAAGGTTAGACAAGATAGATGGATACCAGAGTTACCATGGGTCAGATAGATAGATGGATACCAGAGTTATTATAGAGGTTAGACCAGATAGATGGATACCAGAGTTATTATAGAGGTTAGACCAGATAGATAGATACCATATTTATTATAGAGGTTAGGCCAGATATATGGATACCAGAGTTATTATAGAGGTTAGACCAGATAGATGGATACCAGAGTTACCATGGGTCAGATAGATGGATACCAGAGTTACCATGGGTCAGATAGATGGATACCAGAGTTATTACAGAGGTTAGGTCAGATAGATGGATTCCAGAGTTACCATGGGTCAGATAGATAGATACCAGAGTTATTATAGAGGTTAGACCAGATAGATGGATACCAGAGTTACCATGGGTCAGATAGATGGATACCAGAGTTATTATAGAGGTTAGACCAGATAGATGGATACCAGAGTTATTATAGAGGTTAGACCAGATAGATAGATACCATAGTTATTATAGAGGTTAGGCCAGATAGATGGATACCAGAGTTATTATAGAGGTTAGACCAGATAGATGGATACCAGAGTTACCATGGGTCAGATAGATGGATACCAGAGTTACCATGGGTCAGATAGATGGATACAAGAGTTATTATAGAGGTTAGACCAGATAGATGGCTACCAGAGTTATTATAGAGGTTAGACCAGATAGATGGATACCATAGTTATTACAGAGGTTAGACCAGATAGATGGATACCATAGTTATTACAGAGGTTAGACCAGATAGATAGATACCAGAGTTATTATAGAGGTTAGGCCAGATAGATGGAAACCATAGTTATTATAGAGGTTAGACCAGATAGATGGATACCAGAGTTACCATGGGTCAGATAGATAGATGGATACCAGAGTTATTATAGAGGTTAGACCAGATCGATGGATACCAGAGTTATTATAGAGGTTAGGCCAGAGACATGGATACCAGAGTTATTATAGAGGTTAGACCAGATAGATGGATACCAGAGTTATTATAGAGGTTAGACCAGATAGATGAATACCAGAGTTATTACAGAGTTTAGACCAGATAGATGGATACCAGAGTTATTATAGAGGTTAGACCAGATATATGGATACCAGAGTTATTACAGAGGTTAGACCAGATAGATAGATACCAGAGTTATTATAGAGGTTAGGCCAGATAGATGGATACCAGAGTTATTTTAGAGGTTAGTCCAGATAGATGGATAGCAGAGGTATTATAGAGGTTAGACCAGATAGATGGATACCAGAGTTATTACAGAGGTTAGACCAGATAGATGGATACCAGAGTTATTACAGAGGTTAGACCAGATAGATGGATACCAGAGTTATTACAGAGGTTAGACCAGATATATGGATACCAGAGTTATTATAGAGGTTAGGCCAGATAGATGGATACCAGAGTTATTATAGAGGTTAGACCAGATAGATGGATACCAGAGTTACCATGGGTCAGATAGATAGATGGATACCAGAGTTATTATAGAGGTTAGACCAGAGACATGGATACCAGAGTTATTATAGAGGTTAGGCCAGAGACATGGATACCAGAGTTATTATAGAGTTTAGACCAGATAGATGGATACCAGAGTTATTATAGAGGTTAGACCAGATAGATGGATACCATAGTTATTATAGAGGTTAGACCAGATAGATGGATACCAGAGTTACCATGGGTCAGATAGATGGATACCAGAGTTATTATAGAGGTTAGACCAGATAGATGGATACCAGAGTTACCATGGGTCAGATAGATGGATACCAGAGTTATTATAGAGGTTAGACCAGATATATGGATACCAGAGTTATTACAGAGGTTAGACCAGATACATGGATACCAGAGTTACCATGGGTCAGATAGATGGATACCAGAGTTATTATAGAGGTCGGACCAGATAGATGGATACCAGAGTTATTATAGAGGTAAGACCAGATAGATGGATACCAGAGTTATTACAGAGGTTAGACCAGATAGATAGATACCAGAGTTATTATAGAGGTTAGGCCAGATAGATGGATACCATAGTTATTATAAAGGTTAGACAAGATAGATGGATACCAGAGTTACCATGGGTCAGATAGATAGATGGATACCAGAGTTATTATAGAGGTTAGACCAGATAGATGGATACCAGAGTTATTATAGAGGTTAGACCAGATAGATAGATACCATATTTATTATAGAGGTTAGGCCAGATATATGGATACCAGAGTTATTATAGAGGTTAGACCAGATAGATGGATACCAGAGTTACCATGGGTCAGATAGATGGATACCAGAGTTACCATGGGTCAGATAGATGGATACCAGAGTTATTACAGAGGTTAGGTCAGATAGATGGATTCCAGAGTTACCATGGGTCAGATAGATAGATACCAGAGTTATTATAGAGGTTAGACCAGATAGATGGATACCAGAGTTACCATGGGTCAGATAGATGGATACCAGAGTTATTATAGAGGTTAGACCAGATAGATGGATACCAGAGTTATTATAGAGGTTAGACCAGATAGATAGATACCATAGTTATTATAGAGGTTAGGCCAGATAGATGGATACCAGAGTTATTATAGAGGTTAGACCAGATAGATGGATACCAGAGTTACCATGGGTCAGATAGATGGATACCAGAGTTACCATGGGTCAGATAGATGGATACAAGAGTTATTATAGAGGTTAGACCAGATAGATGGCTACCAGAGTTATTATAGAGGTTAGACCAGATAGATGGATACCATAGTTATTACAGAGGTTAGACCAGATAGATGGATACCATAGTTATTACAGAGGTTAGACCAGATAGATAGATACCAGAGTTATTATAGAGGTTAGGCCAGATAGATGGAAACCATAGTTATTATAGAGGTTAGACCAGATAGATGGATACCAGAGTTACCATGGGTCAGATAGATAGATGGATACCAGAGTTATTATAGAGGTTAGACCAGATCGATGGATACCAGAGTTATTATAGAGGTTAGGCCAGAGACATGGATACCAGAGTTATTATAGAGGTTAGACCAGATAGATGGATACCAGAGTTATTATAGAGGTTAGACCAGATAGATGAATACCAGAGTTATTACAGAGTTTAGACCAGATAGATGGATACCAGAGTTATTATAGAGGTTAGACCAGATATATGGATACCAGAGTTATTACAGAGGTTAGACCAGATAGATAGATACCAGAGTTATTATAGAGGTTAGGCCAGATAGATGGATACCAGAGTTATTTTAGAGGTTAGTCCAGATAGATGGATAGCAGAGGTATTATAGAGGTTAGACCAGATAGATGGATACCAGAGTTATTACAGAGGTTAGACCAGATAGATGGATACCAGAGTTATTACAGAGGTTAGACCAGATAGATGGATACCAGAGTTATTACAGAGGTTAGACCAGATATATGGATACCAGAGTTATTATAGAGGTTAGGCCAGATAGATGGATACCAGAGTTATTATAGAGGTTAGACCAGATAGATGGATACCAGAGTTACCATGGGTCAGATAGATAGATGGATACCAGAGTTATTATAGAGGTTAGACCAGAGACATGGATACCAGAGTTATTATAGAGGTTAGGCCAGAGACATGGATACCAGAGTTATTATAGAGTTTAGACCAGATAGATGGATACCAGAGTTATTATAGAGGTTAGACCAGATAGATGGATACCATAGTTATTATAGAGGTTAGACCAGATAGATGGATACCAGAGTTACCATGGGTCAGATAGATGGATACCAGAGTTATTATAGAGGTTAGACCAGATAGATGGATACCAGAGTTACCATGGGTCAGATAGATGGATACCAGAGTTATTATAGAGGTTAGACCAGATAGATGGATAGATAGATAGATACCAGAGTTGTTATGGGTCGGAGAGATGGATACCAGAGTTATTATGGGTCAGATAGATAGATACCAGAGTTGTTATGGGCCAGATAGATGGATACCAGAGTTGTTATGGGTCAGATAGATGGATACCAGAGTTGTTATGGGTCAGATAGATGGATACCAGAGTTATTATGGGTCAGATAGATGGATACCAGAGTTGTTATGGGTCGGAGAGAAAACTCACTTATTTTGTCATGCGGCAGAGAAAAATCTTTGACATTTTAAAGCTAATTTCCTGCAATTCTACCCATTTTGCCATGACTTAATAATGGTATCTGAGTGAGAGCGGCTAACAAAATCAATGGGGGCACCCTGAAAGTCAGGGCCCCTGGGCACATGCCTGCGTGCCGGTCAGTATTCAGCCATTTTTACTACAAAGTTAGATAACTTGCTGAACTAACTCAAGCTGTCAAATAATTGTTAGCCGACATGGCTAGTTGAGTGACTGTCAGTGACGGACAAAACAAAGAGAAAAACTGCTGATGCACAAAGAAATGGTGAATTTGCACCTTGTGCATTATTCTATTCTAGCTCTCAACAGTAAGTTAAAATCCCTACTGAGTTCCCCCAAAATATATATATGGGGTGTGTCAGATTCCCTAAGTGACCACTATGTCCCTTATTCCTGGAGCCGACCCTGGTCATCCATGAATACATATCCTATTATGAGATCTGCGTCTGCTGTGCTTCGGGCTCTCAGCTAGCTCTACAATGGACCGTTCACAAAGCATCAGCATCAACAATACACAGCTGTGAACCGGAGTGAGAGTCAAAAACCTTCAATAGAAGCTCTCAAACAATCACCTACTTCACATCCAGCTAGCTATATGTGCTATTGGCTGTTCTGTTAGCAGTGAGTGAATGGATGGCCCTCCACCTCCCTATCTTATCTCATTTCATCTCTGTGAGAGGTGAAAGCTGCTGACTCTGTTCTTGTCACAGTGAGTGTTGGCTAGCTAGCTGGCCTGCAAGTTGCCCTTGTTGTGCTGAGGGTGAATAAAGGCCTTTATCCTGCCTGTCCTTGTTGTTGAGTCAAGCAGCAACCACAACATGCTCTGTGTTGAGTAGATGGGATGGCTGTCGTGGTGGGAGAGGGATGGAGAGATGGAGAGATGGAGGGATGTGGGGATGGAGGGATGAAGAGGCAGAATGTGTTATGACGAGAACCCATCCACGTGAGGTTTAATCAAATCTGTATGTGTGAGTGTGTGTGTGCGTGTGCGTGTACTGAACATGTGTGTGTGTGTGCGTGTACTGTACATGTGTGTGTGTGTGTGCGTGTACTGTACATGTGTGTGTGTGTGCGTATACTGTACGTGTGTGTGTGTGTGCGTATACTGTACATGTGTGTGTGTGTGTGCATATACTGTACATGTGTGTGTGTGTGTGTGTGCGTATACTGTACATGTGTGTGTGTATGTGTGCCATAGCAGCCGTATGTTCCAGCTATTTGCTCTGTGCTCTCCCTCTCTATTTCTCCACATAATATCATTCCCGTATAGAGGTACACACACACACTCTCTCTCTGTCTCTCTCTCTCTCTCTCTCCTCTCTCTCTGTCTCTCTCTCTCTGTCTCTCTCTCTGTCTCTCTCCTCTCTCTCTCTCTCTCTCTCTCTCCCTCTCTATTTCTCCACATAATATAATTCCCGTATAGAGGTACACACACACACTCTCTCTGTCTCTCTCTCTCCCTCTTTCTCTCTCTCTCTCTCTCTTCTCTTCTCTCTCTCTCTCTCTCTCTCTCTCTCTCTCTCTCTCTCTCTGTGACTCAGACCCTCTCTGGCATCCGTGTACTCTAATCTCAGCCATTTGAAAAGGGATATTTTAGGATGCTATTTGAGTGTTTGCCAGCTGTGTACTGTGTTGTCTTTGATCATTGCAGCAGGCAGATCTTCAAGAAGAGAAAACATTGTGAGAAACTCTGGAACTCAGAAACACCTTTAATCAGCAGGTTGTAACACGTTGGAAAAGTTCCCTACTCTGATTTCCTCCTCAGCTACTGTTTAAACTGTATAGTGCTGCATCTGTAGTGCCACCTGCACTCACTCAGGTGTGTGTGTGGGCAGGGGCTAAGAGCTGGGGCTAGGGGCAGGGGCTAAGAGCTGGGGCTAGGGGCAGGGGCTAAGAGCTGGGGCTAGGGGCAGGGGCTAAGAGCTGGGGCTAAGAGCTGGGGCTAGGGGAAGGGGCTAAGAGCTGGGGCTAAGAGCTGGGGCTAGGGGCAGGGGCTAAGAGCTGGGGCTAAGAGCTGGGGCTAAGAGCTGGGGCTAGGGGCAGGGGCTAAGAGCTGGGTCTAGGGGTTTGGGGCTAAGAGCTGGGACCATGGGCTAGGGGGCTGGGGCTAAGAGCTGGGGTGAGGGACTAGGTATAGGGTCTAGGTGAAGGGGGTAGGTGTAATGGCTAGGGGGCTGGGGTTAAGAGCTGGGGTGAGGGGCTATGGTACTGAAGCTAAGAGCTGGGGCTATGTGTAGGAGCTAGGGGGCTGGGGCTAGTTGTATTGGCTGGGGGCTGGTTAAGAGCTGGGGCTAGGGGCTAGATGTAGGGCTAGTTGTAGGGGCCAGCTTTAGGTGCAAGGTGTAGGGACTAATGGTGGACTTAGAACTATGAAGAAAAGAGGGGAGGAGGGAGAGGAGAGAAGGGAGAAGGGAGTAGGGAGAGGAGAGAAGGGAGGAGGGAGAGGAGAGAAGGGAGGAGGGAGAGGAGAGAAGGGAGTAGGGAGAGGAGAGAGGAGAGAAGGGAAGAGGGAGAGGAGAGAAGGGAGGAGGGAGAGGAAAGAAGGGAGAGGAGAGAAGGGAGGAGGGAGAGGAGAGAAGGCAGTAGGGAGAGGAGAGAAGGGAGTAGGGAGAGGAGAGAGGAGAGAAGGGAGATTGAAGAGGAGAGAAGGGAGGAGGGAGAGGAGAGAGGAGAGAAGGGAGTAGGGAGAGGAGAGAAGGGAGGAGGGAGAGGAAAGAAGGGAGAGGAGAGAAGGGAGGAGGGAGAGGAGAGAAGGGAGTAGGGAGAGGAGAGAAGGGAGTAGGGAGAGGAGAGAAGGGAGGAGGGAGAGGAAAGAAGGGAGAGGAGAGAAGGGAGGAGGGAGAGGAGAGAAGGCAGTAGGGAGAGGAGAGAAGGAAGGAGGGAGAGGAGAGAAAGGAGGAGGGAGCGGAGAGAAGGGAGGTGGGTGAGAGAGGAGAGAAGGGAGTAGGGAGAGGAGAGAAGGGAGTAGGGAGAGGAGAGAAAGGAGGAGGGAGCGGAGAGAAGGGAGGGGGGTGAGAGAGGAGAGAAGGGAGGAGTGAGAGGAGAGAAGGGAGGAGTGAGAGGAGAGAAGGGAGGAGAGAAGGGAGGAGGGAGAGGAGAGAAGGGAGGAGGGAGAGGAGAGAAGGGGGAGGGAGAGGAGATAACTTTCAACTGCTACAAACACACCAGCTCTACTTCAGTAGGTGCTGAGACGAAGTTCATGTCACATACCTATGCCCCTGAGTCAGAGTGAATACCTGTCTGTAAGTGTGTATCATTTGCGTACAGTGTGATGAAACTGTCTGAGTCTTGGCTGTCGTGGTTTGTAAAAAAGCTACTCCTCCCTCTATCACTCCCTCTCCCTATAACATAAAGTCTGAGATAAAGGAGAGATGTCTGTTTTGATGGCAGGGTTCATTGAGAGAGGGAAGCTTGCTACTGTACAGCACAGCCTGAGCCTCCTCTCCTCTCTCTCTCGATTTATCTATCTTTCTCCTATCTTTATCTCTCTCTCTCTGTCTCTTTCTCTCTCTCCATTTATCTATCTTTCTCCTATATTACTCTCTCTCTTCATTTATCTATCTTTCTCCTATCTCTCTCTCTCTCTCTCTCTCCCTCTCTCTCTCTCTTGCCTTCTATCTCTTTCTCTCTTCAGGTTGTTAAAAAGCGAGTCATGAATCTTTATTATCCTAGAGATTGTATATGGGCTGGTTTTGCTTACATCACAAGATTACCAATTAGAATTTTAAAATTAAAATCATTTTTCATGTAGTGGCTATCCTTCTTCTTTAAGAAAACAAGTTTCTCTTGTTAAGAAAAATGTGTTCTTGTAAAAAATACACATATATATATATATATATATATATATATATATATATATATATATATATATATATATGAAATACTAGCAGTGAGCTTGGATGACGTTAAAAAGCATTTAGTGAAGTAATCTAAGATCCAGTTGTTTTAGTTGATTAAACCTCATGACTCCTCAACACAACATGAGTGGCTCTTCTACACTCCTCTAGTGTTTGTTTTCCTTTCTCTTTCACAGCATCCTGCTTTAGGAAATGGAAGAGTTGTTTGTCCTTTCAGCTGGGTTCCGTTGTCTTTGTGTGTGTGTGTCTGAATCAGCATATCAGCCATGCTGGCAGGGCGTGTGTGCTTGTGTAGTGTGTAGTGTGCGTGTGTGAGAGAGTGGACAGGGCCCCTCAGATCGCCGTACGCCTGCCTGCACACACACACAGCAGCCCTCTCTCTAATATGGCCTGACAGGCTGACAGGATTGCTGAGCTCTTTATCTGGGGCCCTCGCCTCTCCTACACAGAGACGGAGAGAGTTTGTGTGTGTGTGTGTCTTTTTCTGGGCCGCGCGTGCTCGTTGGTCCCGGTGTATGCGTCAGTGTGTGTGTGTGACCCCAGCAATTCCCCTGAGAGAGTTCTTTAACCCCGAAACAGAGTCAGGCTGATCTCCATGGTGATGGGACAATGGAGGACCTCTTTATGGACTGCTAGCTCTCACTGTATAGAAGACTGAAACACACACACACACACACACACACACACACACACACACACACACACACACACACACACACACACACACACGGCCTGTTTCACACCACAACCCACTAGTAATGATTCTGCAGACAAACTGAACACACGCTGAAAATGTCACACATTACATCAATGAATAATGCACATGAAAGTTGAATGTTGGCAAGCGTTTACTGGTGATATGGCCCTCAGGGACCACACCTGGTAAAACACACTCATGATACGTATCCACCCAGGATATTGCGTGTGTGTGTGTGTACGTGTGTTTTTTGAGGTGTGGTCATTGAAAGCCATATCATCAGCACACACACACACACACACACACACACACACACACACACACACACACACACACACACACACACACACACACACACACACACACACACACACACACACACACATACACACACAGAGTTCTATAATTGGAGTGGAATTATTTGATGGTTCCCACAATTAGAGAGGACAGGGAAATACTGAGGCTACTTTCAAATGGGTGGTATAGAACGTGTGTGTGTGTGTGTGTGTGTGTGTGTGTGTGTGTGTGCATGAGTACATGTGGGGTTTAGAGCCAAACACTGTGTTTGAGGTTAACGTGGAGTTAATTCATGTGTGAGTGTGTGATCGTTTCTTTGCAACAGAGTAAAGTTGTTTAGCAGAGAAGTAATGGGAAGATAAATAGAACAACAGAAAATATGGTTTTCTCCTCCCTCTCTTCTGCTCTCTATGTCCCTCTCTCTCTCTCTCCTCCCTCTCTTCTGCTCTCTATGTCCCTCTCTCTCTCCTCCCTCTCTTCTGCTCTCTATGTCCCTCTCTCTCTCCTCCCTCTCTTCTGCTCTCTATGTCCCTCTCTCTCTCCTCCCTCTCTTCTGCTCTCTATGTCCCTCTCTCTCTCTCTCCTCCCTCTCTTCTGCTCTCTATGTCCCTCTCTCTCTCTCTCCTCCCTCTCTTCTGCTCTCTATGTCCCTCTCTCTCCTCCCTCTCTTCTGCTCTCTATGTCCCTCTCTCTCTCTCTCTCCTCCCACTCTTCTGCTCTCTATGTCCCTCTCTCTCTCCTCCCTCTCTTCTGCTCTCTATGTCTCTCTCTCTCTCCTCCCTCTCTTCTGCTCTCTATGTCCCTCTCTCTCTCCTCCCTCTCTTCTGCTCTCTATGTCCCTCACTCTCTCTCTCTCCTCCCTCTCTTCTGCTCTCTATGTCCCTCTCTATCTCCTCCCTCTCTTCTGCTCTCTATGTCCCTCACTCTCTCTCTCTCCTCCCTCTCTTCTGCTCTCTATGTCCCTCTCTCTCTCTCTCCTCCCGCTCTTCTGCTCTCTATATCCCTCTCTCTCTCTCTCCTCCCTCTCTTCTGCTCTCTATGTCCCTCTCTCTCTCCTCCCTCTCTTCTGCTCTCTATGTCCCTCTCTCTCTCTCTCCTCCCTCTCTTCTGCTCTCTATGTCCCTCTCTCTCTCCTCCCTCTCTTCTGCTCTCTATGTCCCTCTCTCTCTCCTCCCTCTCTTCTGCTCTCTATGTCCCTCTCTCTCTCCTCCCTCTCTTCTGCTCTCTATGTCCCTCTCTCTCTCCTCCCTCTCTTCTGCTCTCTATGTCCCTCTCTCTCTCTCTCCTCCCGCTCTTCTGCTCTCTATGTCCCTCTCTCTCTCCTCCCTCTCTTCTGCTCTCTATGTCCCTCTCTCTCTCCTCCCTCTCTTCTGCTCTCTATGTCCCTCTCTCTCTCCTCCCTCTCTTCTGCTCTCTATGTCCCTCTCTCTCTCCTCCCTCTCTTCTGCTCTCTATGTCCCTCTCTCTCTCTCTCTCTCCTCCCGCTCTTCTGCTCTCTATGTCCCTCTCTCTCTCCTCCCTCTCTTCTGCTCTCTATGTCCCTCTCTCTCTCTCTCCTCCCGCTCTTCTGCTCTCTATGTCCCTCTCTCTCTCTCTCCTCCCTCTCTTCTGCTCTCTATGTCCCTCTCTCTCTGTCCTCCCGCTCTTCTGCTCTCTATGTCCCTCTCTCTATCTCTCCTCCCTCTCTTCTGCTCTCTATGTCCCTCTCTCTCTCTCCTCCCTCTCTTCTGCTCTCTCTCTCTCTCTCTCCCCTCCTTCTCTTCTGCTCTCTATGTTCCTCTCTCTCTATCTCTCCCCTCCTCCTCTTCTGCTCTCTATGTCCCTCTCTCTCTCTCTCTCCTCTCCTCCTCTTCTGCTCTCTATGTCCCTCTCTCCCTCTCTCTCCTCCTTCTCTTCTGCTCTATATGTCCCTCTCTCTCTCCCCCTCTCTTCTGCTCTCTATGTCCCTCACTCTCTCTCTCTCCTCCTTCTCTTCTGTTCTCTATGTCCCTCACTCTCTCTCTCCTCCTTCTCTTCTGCTCTCTATGTCCCTCACTCTCTCTCTCCCTCCTCCTTCTATTCTGCTCTCTATGTCCCTCTCTCTCTCTATGTCCCTTTCTCTCTCTCTCTCTCTCTCTCTCTCTCTCTCTCTTTCACTGAAGTGAGTCAGATCTTCTCTCCTCTGATCCCTTTCTCTCTGGCTCCAAGGCTTTTGTGTGTATGTGTGTATGTGTGTGTCAGACATCCAATGATACTCATCTCAAAGCATAGGAAGTGGTATTGGGGGTAAAACACAAGATACACCCCCCCTCTCTGCTCTATTAACATTATCCTATGTTTCCATCATTTCAGACTGATCGTATTAACTGGACAGACAGAACTGGGTCTAGATTACAAATCCTCATCATTTATGGATGAATGAAATGACGCTCAGACGTGAAGTTGCCCAAACTCTCTCAGTATTTCACTACAAGCATGTCAAATGACTCCCTATTCTCCATGTATTGGAGCTTCACTGTGCAGTCTGGATCATCATTGGGAGCAATTTCCAAATGCCTGAAGGTACCACGTTCATCTGTACAAACAATAGTATGCAAGTATAAACACCATGGGACCACGCAGCCGTCATACCGCTCAGGAAGGAGTTCTGTCTCCTAGAGATGAACATACTTTGGTGTGAAAAGTGCAAATCAATCCCAGAACAACAGCAAAGGACCTTGTAAAGATGCTGGAGGAAACAGATACAAAAGTTTCTATATCCACAGTAAAACTAGTCCTATATCGACATAACCTGAAAGGCCGCTCAGCAAGGAAGAAGCCACTGCTCCAAAACCGCCATAGAAAAGCCAGACTACGGTTTGCAACTGCACATGGGGACAAAGATCGTACTTTTTGGAGAAATGTCCTCTGGTCTGATGAAACAAAAATAGAACTGTTTGGCCATAATGACCATCGTTATGTTTGGAGGAAAAGGGGGGAAACTGTATGCCGAAGAACACCATCCCAACTGTGAAGCACGCGGGTGGCAGCATCATGTTGTGGGGGTGCTTAGCTGCAGGAGGGACTAGTGCACTTCACAAAATAGATGGCATCATGAGGGTGGAAAATTATGTGGATATATTGAAGCAACATCTCAAGTTAAAGCTTGGTCACAAATGGGTCTTCCAAATGGACAATGACCCCAAACATACTTCCAAAGTTGTGGCAAAAGGGCTCAAGGACAACAAAGTCAAGGTATTGGAGTGGCCATCACAAAGCCCTGACCTCAACCCTTTAGAACATTTGTGGGCAGAACTGAAAAAGTGTGTGTGAGCAAGGAGGCCTACAAACCTGACTCAGTTACACCAGCTGTCAGGAGGAATGGGCCAAAACTTCTTGTGGGAAGTTTGTGGAAGGCTACCCAAAATGTTTGACCCAAGTTAAACACTTTAAAGGCAATGCTACCAAATTCTAATTGAGTGTATGTAAACTTCTGGCCCACTGGGAATGTGGTGAAATAAATAAAAGCTGAAATTAATCATTCTCTCTACTATTATTCTGACATTTCACGTTCTTAAAATAAAGTGGTGATCCTAACTGACCTAAGACAGGGAATTTTTTACCAGGATTACATGTCAGGAATTGTGAAAAACTGAGTTTAAATGTATTTGGCTAAGGTGTATGTAAACCTCCGACTTCAACTGTGTAGACAGTATAATAACATACAGCGTGTGTGATTGTGTAGGTGTGTGATTGTGTGTGTGTGTGTGTGTGTGTGCAGCCAGGTCGCTCAAGATTCACTTCGAAATTGGACGTCGGTCCATGTTCCGAGGACATCGCGAGATCCCTTTAAACCCCTATGGTCTATGGGCCCGGGGTTTCTACTAACATAACATATGTCATTGTTTTAAGGTGGTCATACCAAGGATCATTTAGCTATGCAATGATTTACTTTAGGTCCCTTGTAAGTATAAAAAAGGATGAAACATTTCATTTGGCCATACTGCTATTCTCCCATAGAAATGCTTTGAATAACATATTCATATATGGCAAAACAGTCCAAAAATCTATTTAAAGGAAGTGTGTTTTGAAGTATCTGTCCTATATCTGAGAGATATAAGAAAGGTCAGGAAATGATTCTTATTATTATTCTTACCCATATTTAACCCCTTTGTTGGCACTACAGTACTTCCATATACACTAACTGGCCAGTTTTATTAGGTACACCCATCTAGTACCAGGTCAGACTCCTCTTTGCCTCCAGAACAGCTTGAATTCTTATGTGCATGGATTCTATAAGTTGTGGTGTTCAAACATTGCTCAATTGGTATCAAGTGACCTAACCTGTGCCAGTAAATCATTCCCCACACCATTACACCACCGCTACCAGCCGGTACTGTTGACTTCAGGCAGGATGGGGCCATGGAATCATGCTGCTTACGCCAAATCCTGACTCTGCCATCAGCATGACGTGACAGGAACCGAGATTCGTCAGACCAGGCAATGTTTTTCCACTCCTTTAATTGTCCAGTGTTGGTGATTGAGTGCCCACTGGAGCCATTCATTTTTTATTCTGTAGCCCATCCATGACGAGGCCCAATGAGTTGTAGCCCATCCATGACAAGGCCCAATGAGTTGTAGCCCATCCATGACAAGGCCCAATGAGTTGTAGCCCATCCATGACAAGGCCCAATGAGTTGTAGCCCATCCATGACAAGGCCCAATGAGTTGTAGCCCATCCATGACAAGGCCCAATGAGTTGTAGCCCATCCATGACAAGGCCCAATGAGTTGTAGCCCATCCATGACAAGGCCCAATGAGTTGTAGCCCAACCATGATAAGGCCCAATGAGTCGTTCTGAGATGCCGTTCTGCACACCACTGTTGTACTGCGCCATTATGTGCCTGTTTGTGGCCTGCCTGTTAGCTTAACCTTAACCATTATCTTAACCTTTCAGAATTGTTTGTTTTATCACAAACCTTAACCGTTATGTTTGTGTGTGTGTTTGTGTGTGTGTTTGTGTTCGTGTGTGTGTGTGTGTGTGTGTGTGTGTGTGTGTGTGTGTGTGTGTGTGTGTGTGTGTGTGTGTGTGTGTGTGTGTGTGTGTGTGTGTGTGTGTGTGTGTGTGTGTGTGTGTGTGTGTGGTACTGTAGCCACTACAGTGAGGACCAGCAGCCACAATATATCTCTAGATGGGTCTAACTGGTCCAGATAATCACGCTTAGGTTGCATCCCAAATGGCACCCTATTCCCTACAAAATACACTACCTTCGAACAGAGCCCATTGGGTTCTGGTCAGAAGTGGTTTACTATATAGGGAATAAGGTTCCATTTTGGACAGTCTTACTGTATATACCTTTCAAACCAAGATGTTTTTCCGCTTTAGCATCCCACCAACTTTTGGCTGACTTTTCTTTATGTTTTGGTTTGTTGCTAACTGTCACGCCCTGACCTTAGATATCTCTGTTTTCTATATATTTTGGCTAGGTCAGGGTGTGACTAGGGTGGGTACTCTAGTGTTGTTTGTCTAGGGTTTTGTAGGTCTAGGGATTTTTGTATTTCTATGTTGGCCTGATATGGTTCCCAATCAGAGACAGCTGTTTATCATTGTCTCTGATTGGGGATCATATTTAGGCAGCCCTGTGGGATCTTGTCTATGTGTAGTTGCCTGTCAGCACTAGTTTGTAAAGCTTCACATTTCGTTTTGTTATTTTGTTGGTTTATTCGTTGTTCATTCAGTTAATAAAAATAATGTACGTAATACCACGCTGCGCCTTGGTCTCCTCTTTACGACGATCATTACAGAAGATCCCACCACAAAAAGACCAAGCAGCGTGGTCAGGAGGAATGGACCTGGGAGGAGATCCTGGATGGAGCAGGACCCTGGACGCCGGCTGGAGAGTATCGCCGTCCCTAAGCAGGAGATCCTGGATGGAGCAGGACCCTGGACGCAGGCTGGGGAGTATCGCCGTCCCTAAGGAGGAGATCCTGGATGGAGCAGGACCCTGGACGCAGGCTGGGGAGTATCGCCGTCCCTAAGCAGGAGATCCTGGATGGAGCAGGACCCTGGACGCAGGCTGGGAAGTATCGCCGTCCCTAAGGAGGAGATCCTGGATGGAGCAGGACCCTGGACGCAGGCTGGGGAGTATCGCCGTCCCTAAGGAGGAGATCCTGGATGGAGCAGGACCCTGGACGCCGGCTGGAGAGTATCGCCGTCCCTAAGCAGGAGATCCTGGATGGAGCAGGACCCTGGACGCAGGCTGGGGAGTATCGCCGTCCCTAAGGAGGAGATCCTGGATGGAGCAGGACCCTGGACGCAGGCTGGGGAGTATCGCCGTCCCTAAGGAGGAGATCCTGGATGGAGCAGGACCCTGGACGCCGGCTGGAGAGTATCGCCGTCCCTAAGCAGGAGATCCTGGATGGAGCAGGACCCTGGACGCAGGCTGGGGAGTATCGCCGTCCCTAAGCAGGAGATCCTGGATGGAGCAGGACCCTGGACGCAGGCTGAGGAGTATCGCCGTCCCTAAGGAGGAGATCCTGGATGGAGCAGGACCCTGGACGCAGGCTGGGGAGTATCGCCGTCCCTAAGGAGGAGATCCTGGATGGAGCAGGACCCTGGACGCAGGCTGGGGAGTATCGCCGTCCCTAAGGAGGAGATCCTGGATGGAGCAGGACCCTGGACGCCGGCTGGAGAGTATCGCCGTCCCTAAGCAGGAGATCCTGGATGGAGCAGGACCCTGGACGCAGGCTGGGGAGTATCGCCGTCCCTAAGGAGGAGATCGAGGCAGTGAAAGCGGAACGGCGATATTACGAGGAGCTGTACCAACGAGACAAGCACAAGAGGCAGCCCCCCAAAAGTTTTTGGGGGGCACACGGAGTGGTCGGCGGAGCCGAGGGCTGAACCAGAGCCAGTCAGGGGGTCGAGTGAGGAGCTCGACGCAAGATTCCGGAGAGAAGTGCTAGCATTGAGAGCGTTGCAGAGCGGGTGTGCTGAGGAGCGTGTGACTGGTCAGGCACCGTGTTATGCAGAGATGCGCACAGTGTCTCCAGTTCACATTCATAGCCCGGTGCGCTCTATCCTGTGCCTCCTTCCCGCATTCGTCCTGAGATGTGTGTCATCAGCCCGGTGCCACCTGTACTGGTCCCACGCACCAGGTTTCCAGTGCACCTCCACAGTCCAATACATCCTGTGCCTCCTCCCCTCACTCCTCCTGAGGTGCGTGTCACCAGCCCGGTACCACCAGTGCCATCACCACGCTCCAGACCTCCAGTGCGCCTCCACAGTCCAGTACATCCTGTGCCTCCTCCCCGCACTCCTCCTGAGATGCGTGTCATCAGCCCGGTTTAACTGTAGCCAACTCTTTATTCACTATAACAGGAAAATTAACACATTAGAAGGAAATTATTTACAAATGATTTACAAGTATGGTGAGCTGCCCACTTACTGCTGTGAATGTGAAGAAATAAAAACAGTTCCGTTTTGTCTTCAGAGCTTGCACTCATGTCAGGTTACCATGACAACGTTCACAACAACAGGGTCAAAGTTGAATGTCTCTTGCTCAGTTGGGCAAGCAATGACGACAAGAATGTTGTAAAAATGTGTCTGTTTGAAAGGGAACCACATAAACATTGCCCAATTATTTTTTTCAGGTAACATACCGCAAATCCTATGTGAATTAGGAAATAGTCTCTAGTTCCCAGAACGGTTCCTTTTAAAGTTACAGGAACGTTTCCTAAATGTTTTTAGAAACGTCCATTGACTATGACAGGACGGTGTGTCTGTGTGTGTTTCTCCTGTAGTGGGTAAGGAGCCTCTGGATAGGGTCTCCTGTCTGAATAGAATAACTAGAGATCACATGCTGGGAGAGAACTAAAAGCTGAGTTGTACCAGAGGTCAAACTGTTACTTTACAATAACCATCTACCTTTCCTTCTCTTTGTCCTCCCAGTCTTTCTCCCCCTCTCTCTGCCTGTTCTATGCTACATCTATAAACTATCCAGAGTTTGTAAGTTGACCTTTCCACCAAGGAGATCTATCAGAAGAGAACAGTGGTTGTGTGTGTAGCTCTGTTCGGGGAGGAGGATGATGCAATATTGATATCAGTAAAACCACAGACACACCACCGGCTAACTTTAGCACCCGCAAAATGGAACAGAAGAACCATCAATGAAAGTAAAACATGAATCATTCTTTATCTGGGCTTCAGTTGGAGGTCGTTGTTCTTATCACTACCCTCAACCTCACCTGTTTCTACCTCTAGTGTTGTATGACTTCTGATAAAATAGCACTTTCACTTTTTATCCCTACGCCACAAATGACTTAATGGGTCCGTCTCCAAACCTTCCCCGGCAGAAGATGCCATCTCAGCTTCTCTAGTTGAAGTGGTGAACCCTCTGTTCTGTTAGCCTTTATTCCTATTGAATAATTCAGCGTTGGGTCTATATATAGGGGCTGGACAGAGAGAGCTGTATTTGTAGCTGGCTGCCTGGCTTTATGCTCAGGGTTTATATAAGGCTTTTTATATAAGCAGCTTTAATGGCAGCTAGCTCTACTTCCTTCTAATTTACAACATTTTTGTCTCATCCAGAGCGACTTACAGGGTTAAGTGCCTTGATCAAGGGTACATAAACAGATTTTTTGACCTCGTCGGCTCAGGGATTCGAACCAGAAATCTTTTGGTTACCTGCCCAACACCTGCCGCCTGATGAGAGAGAGATAGAGGAGCAGGTCACAGCACAGGTCGGATGTTGCTATCACTGGGGGCTACATAGATACACACACTCAAACTGGCACAAACACCCACACTGGCACAAACACCCACAGTGGCAGAAGAGCGTTGGCTCAGTAACCAAAAGGTCGCTGGTTTGAATCCCAGAGCCTACTACAGTAGTTTGAAAACCTGTAGATGTGCCCTTGAGCAAGACCCTTAACCCTAATGGTTCCTGTAAGTCGTTTAGGATAAGAGTGTCTGCTAAATGACATACATGTATTGGCACACACACAGTTAGGGTTTGATTTGTGGTTGTATAATGAAGAAAGCAGGACAATACTGATTACAACATTTTAGTGCCAGAAAATTAGACTCTCCTCCTCATCCTCTCATCTGGTTCACTGGCAGAGTTGGAGGATGCTACCCAAATGGCACCATATTCCCTATTTATAGTTAGTCCACTACTTTTTACCAGGGCCTATAAGGCTCCGGTCAAAAGGAGTACACTATACAGTATATGTAGTAGTGTGCCATTTGGGACACAGACAGAGATGGACCCTCTTATTAGTAACTTGCAGGCAGGGTTAGAGAGATGGGCCTTTCCCCTGAGGCCAAGGCCTCATTATAAACCAAACCAGATGCACCCTGGATGTGTGGTCTGGATCCCTCCCTGAGAAACTGGTTCTAAGAGCACTATCCTGATTTAATGAAATGTGATGAAGACTAAACAAGTCATCCAGTATGGGCACATCACTATTGAAACACAGGTGCAACTGAAGACAGTGTTAGCACACTGAACTAAAGCTCACATCTTGTAGGAATTAGCCTGGGGAGCTCATTGGATTCTTCAGATTTCAGGTAAGAACACACCAAACCACCTTTGCT